>NW_021963118.1:0-200947 GCF_901765095.1 Microcaecilia unicolor | reverse complement strand
ATTGGTATACACTCAAAAACAAGCAAACCTGGGAGCTGCTGCTTCACAATGTCGTTTTAAATTGTTGTTCCATCTTAAACAAGTCTAAAGCTGTTTCAACTGGATAGACAGTGCCTTAAAACGTGGAGGACAAAAGGAGGGGGAGACAGACAGACCCTGCAACTGGGAGGGAGGGAGGCCGACCGATCCTGCAACTGGGTGGGAGGGAGGGAGGAGGACCCTGCAACTGGGAAAAAGGGAGGGAGGGAAAAAGGGAGGGAGGGAGGGATGGAGGGGGGACCCTGGAACTGGGAGGGAGGGGGGACCCTGGCACATACTCTCATTCTCACACACACACTCGCACCCAGTCTCACTTCTCTCTGTCCCACACACTCGCACATTCACTCTCTCTCACACAGTCACTCTCACACACACTCTCTCAAAATACACACTCCGAGGCTGAAAACCTTGATCCCGTTTCCTTTAAAACAGAAACAGGCCTTTTTTACTAGTAGTCATATAATTACCATTATAATTTTATCTGTATTTGGGTAATGACTGAGAAAATGCTATTAAAATTATATTACAAAGCATGAAGTTGACTTGGTTAACTTCTGCTGTAAAAACCAGTAGTAAAAAACAGTAATAATATTAAGTGCATTTTTATAATATACTACTGCATTCTTCAAAACAGAAGGAGCAAGTTCCCACAAACCAGCTAGGAACAGGTTAAAAAAAGCTTTCAAATGCTCCCAGGTTTCAACCTAATACATGTTAAATGTGAGATATGACTGTCATAAATAAATAAATAGAAACTGAATGTTAAGCACCTGATTCTCATAACATAATGTCTGTTTTATTGGCCCATTACTAGGAGAAATAAATCTCTGCACGAATAAACATATGATAGGGTGTCCCTGTAACCAGCCCCTCCAACTGACCACTGATTAAGATTTATAACAAATTACTACTCTACCTATGAAACGTCATCCCATTTTATGCTTCCTCTGTATACACCCATATGCTGCACAAGCTGGCATGTTTGAAATATAAGTGAGATTAAATAAAAATGCTGCCAACAATAAAGAACGACAACGTAGATGCAGCAGCTCATAGGTTTGCTTGCTTTGTTTTGCGTATATGGGGATGACAGCACCGCGGGTAAGGGAAAACTCAGACTAACCTAATTGGTTTCAGCGTTTTGATGTCACTTCATCTCCTGTCTATTAAACCTCCTTGATTGTGTGTATAGAAGTAAGTTTACTTCTGGCCTTGGCCCTGCCCCACTTCCTTTTTATCTACAAAATAAGCCCATACTTTCACACTGTTCCCGCTCATCCTTTCCACTCACACATTCACACCCTAGATCAATGACTCAGAGCCACCCAAAAGTTCTTTAATGTCGCGTATTTGAAATTCACTATCCACTAGACCATGCAGCACCACCAATGGGAGACTGCTAATCTCACCCCGAGATTCCTTTGGGACTTCCAACACTCTCACTATCCTCCAAGTCCTTATTTATTTTAAAATTTTATATACCACCTAAAACCTAGGTGGTTTACAAAAAAACATCTTCTCTGTTGGCATGTGTCTTGCATAACCTTCTGCCATTTCACTCCACTAGTGTCCTCTGCACTGTTCCTGCCTCTCAAATCCTCTGGGCCCTCAAGCCCCAGCTCTTTTAAGGAGACCCATGCCTCTTCAAGAGTGCACTCAGTTCTACGAACACCTCCAACAGTAAAAAGCAATCCAAAGAGAAATGTAATCTGTAACACACTCCCTCTTTCTGAAGTTGTTGGTCACTGCCCAAAAGTCTCTCCACGTCCACAAAGTTCCAGCAGCTAAATCCAGCAAGATAACCACATCTTGTTGCTCCCATTTCAAGGTCTTATTTTCTGCATAGCAACCAAATTCTCTCCTTAACCTCATATTCATGCAGACAGATCACAATGTCCCGTGGTTTATTAGAACGAGGCTTGCCCAGTGCTCTATCGGCATGATCCAACTTAATTTCCCCCAGTGAATCGCCACTGCCTGCTGCATCAAGCATTGCTCTGCAGATATTTTGCAACCGCTTTATAGTCACTATATGTGTCTGCTTCTGGAATTCCCTTGATAATTAAGTTATTGCATCACATTCTATTCTCCAATTCCTCAAGCTTCTCTTGTACCTGTCGCTCCACAGCATCCATCTTGTGGATTCGGGCCTGTATTCCACCATCTCCTCCTCATACTCTTCTATTCTCATCTCCACCTCTTCCAACCTTTTACCAGTCTCAGATATCTCTTTTAGTTCACCCACCATTGCTGCTAATTCTGAGCACATTGGTATGAGTTCACCTCTCTGTACAGATGCCTCACCTCCTCCAACACCGCCTTTTCACATGGCAGAACTGTCCTTCCCACTGATGCTCTGATGTTGCTCAGTCACCATCTTACGAGTCCTAGAAAACTCCCTTGCTAATTTTACTACCAAACTCTCTTAAATCCACTGTTCTTCGTTGAGTAGTTGCCATTGGCCCTGCAGCTGCTCATTCTCTGCCATGAGATTATCACCTCTCAGCCCTCACAGATGCAGTAGGATGAGTTTATCACCTCTCAGCCCTCACAGATGCAGTAGGGTCCACAGTCAGAGCTAACTCAGCTCGTATTCATTCAGGTAGGTGATTTAAGTCTTAAGTTTCAAGTTCATTTATATAGGACTTTCTATCCTGCCCATCAGTTACGTGTCTGAGTGACTTACATTCTAAAAGTACAAAAATTAGTAGTAAGACAGACATTACAAAACAAGGCAGAAAAGAAAGGAGGGTAGAAATACAACGCAGATAGGATAGGACAGAATAGGAGGGTGGGGAAAAGGGAGAGGAGGTACTTCAACTGTACTGTTAATCAGATTGATCCTTTTGGGGACGGAGAGGGATTATGAATATGTGTCTATAAAAAGGAAGGTCTTGAGTTCAGCTTTGAATGCCAGAAGTGATGTGTGATTGTGAAGCGATTGTGGTAGTTTGTTCCAGTGTTCTGAACCTTGGACTGAGATTGTTTTCCCGAACGTGCTCGTGCCTAATTTCCCAAAAAGCTGGTGTCACTAATAGATTTTGGGAGAAGGATCTAAAAAAAACATTGATTTGAATATAGGGTCAGTAAACATGTGAGATAGGGCGGTTCACCAAATGAATGAGTTTTGTAGACCGATAATATTGTATATGATGAGGTGGGGTAGGGAGAGCCAATGTGCTGCTTTCAGTAGTGGAATAACATGGCCATATTTCTTCTTGCCGGAGATTAGTTTAACAGCCGTGTTTTGGACTAATTGTATTCACCTGATGTCTGTCAGTTTAAGGCACATATAAAGCCAGTTACAGAATCCAGTTTGTTGATTACAAAGAAGTGGACAAGGGTATTGAGCGCTGCTGGATCTAGAAACGAATGGAGCGTATTTGTCTAAGTTTATAGTAACAACTCTTAGTTACATTGGCAATCTGAGAATGAAAAGAAAGTGCTTCATCCAGAATGATCCCTAGAATTTTTGTGTTCTGTACCTGTGAAACAGTAGCAGTATTAGAATGATGGAATGTGCAAAGGTTCTATGCAGTGAATGCATTTTGATTTTGCAGGATTAAAATTAGCTTGTTTTGCTCTAACCAGTTAGTGATCTTAGTCAAGGCACAGTTAAGGTTGCAAATCATCGTATGTCTGTTGGATCAATGTAATATAACAAATGGATACCATCTGCAAACACAAATGATGCAAACCCGAGAGACTGAGCAAGCTTAAGAAGGGGTGCCAAGTAGATGTTGAATAGCATGGGTGATAAAATTGATCCCTGTGGAACTCCACAGTCAGGTGGAATGGCACAGATTGTTTTTCTAGGTATTGAATGACATACAAACGGTGTGTAAGATATGATTCAAACCAAGTGCCATTTACTTTGTTATACCAAGCAAGACATACATGAAGGATGAACTTAAACAAAAATAAAAAAGTAAAACTATTCATATTTTACCTCTGATTTTTATATTTAAAAAGTAGTCATTTACAAGATTTCTTTATCTAGATTTCTTTTACCATTCATCATCCATTGCCCTCAGAAATTCTAACAGCAGTGACCTTGCGTGAGTTTAATATCCTGTGGTCTGTTAGCATGTCAAGCATTTAAGAATCAGTAAATTAAAATACAACAGTAACTCTATTAGGTGCAAGGTTTCTGATCTGTTTCCATTATGAGGCAGAATGGATTCAACAGCATTCTGCACAGACTGAAGTCTAACTAATGGCTAAACATTTCCAGTTGGCTTTACTTTTCAAAGTGCCATTTTTCATAGACAGGGCACATTGGATGATATTCTAATTAGAAAAGCATAAGGACCAGATTAGTTTAGTTTATGCAAAAGGGATACAGCTGAAGTCAACTTTACATAGGCAGCATACTTTACAAAGGGATTTTCTCAAGCAAGTCTACTAACAAACAAGAAACCATTTTGGAGTGCTGGGCATGGAAATACACAAGTCTCAGTCTCAATCTTCAATCTCGGTACTTAAAAACTCTCTAATCCCAAACCAGGTTCAAAGTGGCTAACAAGACAAAAATCAAGAGCAAGAACATACAATCAAATATAAAATACAATCACATATTAAACAGATGAGCACCAAATAACCGTCAAAGATTGTTTGGTGCTCGTCAGAGTTTGGCGACGGTGTTTGGATAGAGTTAGTAACTGCACTTTTGCTTTATGCCGATACACAATTCTGAGGTACAGTAGTGTTACCAAAATCGTCATAAATACATGTTACAGGGACTCCTGAGGCAGGCCTGAGTGGTCGAAACACGATTCATGTCGAGTCCAGCTTTAGTAATAAACTTTGATGTGAACTCTTTGAGTCCGTTTGAAGTTTTTTGGATCATCATCCTTCTTGTCTCCTTCTCTGTGTTCATTTGCTGCTAACTGGTACTACAAAATGGGTGGCAGTAAATGCTCCCGAGATGATTTTTTTAAATGGCTGCTTGCTAATGGCAACATCAGCACATGGCAATTAATGCAAAACATTTGTTTTAAAAAGACATTTTCATATCTGTAGTAAATATAACCTTAATGTGCAGGAAAGACCCACAAGGGCGAGCTAAGGCCACTTTTTACTGCAGCTTAGTAAAAGGAGCCCAAGTTTTTAACTTATTACAGACTAACCAGTGTCAGCCAAAATCTAAAAACAATTGTGCTGCCACAGATATCTAGTCCTGTGAAAAATAACGGTATTTCATCTGTCTAGAAGTAAAAATCCAATTCAAACCTCCATTTCAAACACCAGTGGGGCCAGATATAAATTAAACAGGGCTGAACTTGAATCCTGTGGGACTCCATGGTTGCTGACTTTTACATCCTACCTAAACTACATGCTTCAGCGTGGGCGCTCCCCATGGCTCACGGTCACATTCTCCTACACCAATCCCAAAGGACCCGAAGTGTGGGCCTAGTATTATTTCTAACTACCGCCCTGTTGCTACTATCCATTGCTTGTCAAGACTATGGAGAGCATGGTTAATTCCCAGCTCGCTGATTATTTAGACAAATTTTCAATTCTTCATGCCTCCCAATCTGGATTCCGGTCTCACCACAGTACCGAGACAGTGGTTACTCTTCTGTCCAACTTTTGGAAGGAACTGTCTTTTGGGAAAAACATCTTGCTTCTCCAATTTGATTTGTCAATTGCGTTCGACATGGTTGACCACAATCTCCTCCTTGCGCTGCTAAGTGAATTTGGTGTTGGAGGCACTGTCTTGGATTGGTTTCGGGAATTTCTATCTTGCTAATCCTATCGGGTCAAAGTCCAGTCCACTATATCTCCATCCTGGAAGTCGCAATGTGGAGTTCCTCAAGGCTCCCCCCTTTCGCCTATCCTCTTTAACATCATGATGACCCCACTGGCACCAGCCCTTTTCAACCATGGCCTGAATCCCTACATCTATGCTGATGATGTGACTATCTACATTCCTTTCCAAACTTCCTTAGCCGAAATCACAGCGGACATTCAGAACAGTCTCGCCATTATGGTCAACTGGGCTAGCACATTTAAATTTAAGCTAAAAGGTGAACACACATTGCCTCATTCTCTCCCCCGTTCAAACAGTCTATCGGGCACGATTGCTGCGCTGGACTTCTCCATCCCTATCTCAACAAGTCTGAAGCTTCTCAGGGTCACTCTGGATTCCCACTTGACTCTCAACCTCCAAGTATCGTCAATTGCGAAGCGTATGTTCCTTTCCATGAGGTCTCTTAAGTGTATCAAGCCGTTCCTGCCGTTCGACCTCTTCAGGACTCTAATCCACTCCCTCGTCCTGAGCCATTTCGACTACTGCAATGGAATTTATACCAGCTGCAAAGAACATACCCTTAAGAAACTCCAGACTGTGCAGAACACGGCGGCGAGGCTTCTATTTGGCAAATCTCGGTTTGAAGCAGCAAAACCCCTTTGTGAAAAGCTCCACTGGCTCCCGGTTAAAGAACATATTGAATTTAAACTCTGTGCTCTACACACAAGATAGTTTACGGGGACGCTCCAGCTTGTATGTATAGCCTGATTGACCTTCCTCCCCGAAATTCCAAGAAGTCGCCCTGCACCTATCTCAATCTTGACTTTCCAAACTGCTGAAACTTAAGATACAAGATACTCTTTGCCTCCTCTTATCTTTATGAGTCCCCGTTATTGGAACACGTTACCATTATCGTTAAGAGAGCTATCCGATCACAGCCTGTTCAAGAAGTCCCAAAGACCTACCTATGTGATCGATCATACTCCTCTGCTGCTTGACCTCCTGCAATCTCTCATCCCTTTATCCTATTGTTTCCCTCCCTTCCCCTCTACTGCCTTATTCTCTGTTGTTCTAGAATTACTATGTTATTCTTTTCCTTGAATTTGTAAGCCACATGGAGCCTGCGTCAGTGGGATTTTGTGGGATATAAGTGTTCACAATAAATAAAAAAATAATATATATGTCCCACATGCTGCATAGCCAAGCGATGACCGGACTCTTAAGAATAACTAATATCAGATGAGTGACTGTGCTTTTCTTATATTAACTCTATGTCTTTCTAAGACTCTTAAATGGAAGATTTTTAAAAGCTTCAACTAGGGTCAATGCTCTGATTTGTTTATTGTCTGCCTAATATGTCATTAGGGCAGATATATTCTCTAACTAACTTTATTACTCAGGCCAAGATGCACTAAAAATTGTTAAAGCCCTTCCCTTACCGATTCCGTTAGCGAATCGGTAAGGAACGGGCATGCATCAAGGAAAAGGAATGCAAATGAGCTGCTCGTTGAAGCTCACTTGCATTCTCTATTCCATCGGTAAACAGTCGGCTGGTCGAGCAATCGCAGAGCAGTCAAGCATTATGCTGGCTGCTCCGCGCATGCCAAATACGCCTCTGTGTCGCCCAAAGGAAGATGCCGCGCTGCTCACCCCCTCCACGGCCTGCTGCAGGAAGGCTCCAATGCGGCTCAATCGTAGCAGGAGAGTGCAGTTGAAGACGTCCATCCAAAAAGACGTCCTTTTTGGACGTCCTTCCCCCCTAATAATAAAAACATCCTTTTTGGACGTGCTTCACTCAGCTGAGAGACCTTGAAGTCTCTGAGAAAATCACAACGCGTTTAGCTGAGCTAAACGCGCTGTGATTGGCTCAGAGACTTCCAGGTCTCTCAGCCGAGTGAAGGATGTCCAAAAAGGACGTTTTTATTATTGGGGGGGGGAAGGACGTCCAAAAAGGACGTCTTTTTGGTTGGACGTCCTCAACTGCACTCTCCTGCTATGATCGAGCCGCATCGGAGCCTTCCTGTAGCAGGCCGTGAAGGGGGTGAGCGGCGCAGCATCTTCATTTTGGGTGGCACGGGTTTTTATTAAGTAAAGGACGTCCAAAAAGAACGTCTTTGGAGTGGGGTTTTTTTCAGGTAAAGGACGTCCAAAAAGGACGTCCCTGACGACATTTTTTTCTTCTGATTTGTCCCAATGAGAGGTGCAGACCTCCCGTTAGGTTTTTCATGGTAAGGGGATCGGAAAACCGTAGTGCATCTCATTATAATAGCCTTGCAATAGCCTTTGGATCATCTGCATTCCGTTTTCGTTAGCTGCTACTGTGATCGGAAAATGGCTCGGAGAAGCCTTTAGTGCATGCCAGGGTTTACTACTTGCTCGTTAATGGCTAAGTTTAGTGCATCTGGCCCTCAGTTACAGTAAAGACTAGATTCTGTAAGTGGTGCACAAATTTGGGCACTGAAAAAATAAATGCTGAACACTATTCTATAAATAGTACCAAGTTGAGGGCCATTTATAGAACAGTGCGTCATGCTGGTATCCACGTCCAAAACTGGGTGCGAGGATATACACCAACTGAAACCTGGTGTAAATCCTCATGCGTAAACTATGCATAGGTCCCCCAAGTTCTAGGATACTGTGTGCATCTTTAGTGAGTGCCCCTGACCCACCCATACTCCTCTCATGGCCACACCCTCTTTTCAGCTGCATGCCATGATTTACGTACACTCTTATGGAATAACACTTAGCAAGATACAGGCATAGATCCAAATTGTTGCCAATTAACACCAATAATTGTCAGCACCCAATTATTGGCTAATATATAATTACTCAATTGAATTGCACGCACAAGTTGGGCACACGCAATTTTGAGTGACATATATTGAATTTAGGAGTAAATGTGAAGTACTTATCTTTGATAGTTCTGGGAGATTTTAATTTACATGTGGATAATGTCCATTATGCTTACACTTAGGACTTTGTGTTTATTTTAGTTAGTATGAGTTTGTGTCAAAGTGCCAATTTTCCCATGTAAAAGGCAGGATACACACTCCAGTCGATATTCAGCCAGCGGCAGTCAGCAACCCCCTAACCCTACCTTTGCTCCCTGGTAGTCCAATGGGGGCATTGAGGGCAGGAGCAAGGTCACGGCCTAAGGATGATGTGATTTTGACAGTATGAGGCAAGACACCTGGAGATAAGCACCTATGCTCCTGCCTGTAGAGTGGCATGGATAATCATGGAGACCTGGGGGATGTTGGATAGGCTCCCCAGCGCTCCGGGCAGTACTGCTGTTGTGGGAGCAGCAACATTGTTGAGATCTGTATGGGCTTGTTTCTAGATGTGTCAGAGTGGTTGCTAAAGAGGTCAACAGGATGCAGGATTTCCATGTTAATACTTTATCCCTCTGCCACCCAGTCCAGATGTCATTAATTTTCTCACAATTATATAAATAATTAGCATGTGCTTAAGTTGTTCTTGAGTTAAACAGCAAGAGCAAATTTTCTGGTGTGCCACCAACTTAAAACAATCACTCTATGTCTCTGATCCAGAGCACTTTGTTTTTAAACAGTTTCTTAGTATTTGTAATACCTTAAGTCTGCTTCTTTTTGTTCTAGGGCCTGGAGTGAAATATGGTCCTCTGAATTAACTCTGTGAGTTAAGTGTTTTGTGTGGGAGTTATAAATATAGTTTAAACTGCTTCTTGGTTTCCAAATAAGGGTAAAATGTTCCATCCGGTCGTAATGATGTTTATCATTTCTTGCCAAGGATTTTATCATCGCATCCTGCTGGGTGGTTGCTTCTCAGTCTGATTTGCAGTTGCTGGAAGCTGGTGGCGTGATTTTTGCAAGGTCTGTTTCCTGACTAATGCCAAGGGTAGTCTTTAAAAGATGTGTCTGGCTTTACAAATGTCGAGTTGGCTGGGTTGTCTGACATTACATCAGCAGCATGTGCTGCCATTGCAGTAATACTTTAATCACATTAAAGGTCAAATGTACTTAAAGCTTCAATTTCCACAAAAAATATGACCTTTTTGCTAGAGTTCTTTTGTGCCTGTCAAGTGGTTAAAAAAGGCTATAGGCAAATAGTGCTGCAGTTCTGCGTCCCAATGCAAAGGAGACTCCACAAGGACAGCATATTCCAAAGCCACTGGACAAGCTCGACAGCCCATGTAGTCCTTGAACAGGCTTGTAGGAATATGTGTTTTGTTTTGTTTGCAAATGTAAGGCTTATTGCTTCCTGAAATGCAGTGGACCTCTGACTTTTAGTTCCTTCCTACAGTTTGTTGCTTTCATAAAGTTCTTTGCTAAGCTACTATATTAGGACATTGCAGCTGCTACTCTAAGGAACTGGTATCACTGGACAATAATGAGCAGCAACTGTTAAATGTCCAACTCCAAAGAGAACCTTCTTGGGGTTTTTTCTGTTCCATGGCTGTATTGACTTTACCCTAGAGGATCACTTTAAAAGGAAGTCATTCTTTCTGTGAAGGTCACAATTGTTTTAGATGTAATAGTCATTCTCCATTGATGAAGTTATTTTTAGTCATTTTTAAGTGGCCCATTGCATTGGATTGGCTCAACATGTTCTGCATTAATTGCAACATCATAAATGACATCACACAGACATAGTGGCTGGCAGATGTGCAGTTTAAAGCATTAAAGAACAAATACTGAGCAGTAAAATTTGAAAGTACTGAAGAATAATTAACACTGATTGCCATGCGTACCCGTCAAATACTGCACTATTACAGAGATGGTACATTTTTCTGTTAAAGAAATTACAGTTACTGTGATAAGGTACTAATGGTCTGGCAAACCCATTGAGAGTAACTTTTTTCTAGTCTTTTTTGCTGGGTTTTAAAAATACACTTGCCTGGTCTTGGTGTATTCGGCTCTGATTGGGGCCCTGATGAATAGACCACCTGGGATCTCAGGAGAAGACAATAATGGGGCCCTGGTTGACAGAAAGGTGCTGCAGTGGAGGGATGGTGGAAGAGAAATGGAAGAGGAATGATTGATGGGAATGTAGGATAATGATGCATTGATAAGTCATTCTGTGTGATGAAATGAAGCTCAAATGTTCTGTGTTCCTAGCTTTGTTGGCCTGCGTGGAACAGGAGTGCAAGATTGTGAGACTATGACACCAAATACAACATATGCATTACCGGAAAGTGGGTGATTAGTGGTCAGTGAATGCTGTCTCCTCTTTAACAGTACAGCAGTGACCAAATAATGGAAAAAGTTACATACAAGGGAATAAAGTATTGATGTATCCTCCCAAATTGTGATGACTATTTTTCCATGAGTTTGATTGCTGGGCTTTACCCCATTTATTTCTATAGAGTCAGGGAGAGTGATATTTTAGGAAGTATGCAAATGAGGAGTGGGCAGTATGGGCAGGCATTTTTAGCAACTTGCCCTTATATCATGCTGATGACATGGCCTCAACATGTTCTGAGTAGATTCCCAGTCTGTTTCTGTAGTGTATAGACATCAACATATAACTTTGCATGTCCTAAAAGGAATGAGACTTGCATGCTGGGAAATGAAGCAGGTAATGCATTCTAAGGCACAACAGGCTTACTGATGGACACACAAAATTTATTTAATTCATATTTTGTAAAAGTGGAATATAAATACTGAGTTATCAAGAAAGCAATACCAAGAACCTACAACAATTTAAAATAATGCAAGCATAATAAAATAAAAACACAGAGGTCAACATTCAAAAACGTTTATGTGGTCAGTGCTGCCTTGTTTTTTTTATAATGTGAAAATGCCAAAAGTATCAATTGTGTATGGACAAGATGATGTCTGTCCAACACGTATCCATTTCTCTTTTGCAACCTCACTATCAGGAAGGATACCCTATCGTTTCTAACAGTTGGCCAGCAAAAGGTAAGGCATCTCAAGGTTCCTCTTTGTCACCAATGTTATTTAATATTGTTATCAGTTCACTTGACTCAATTAAACTTTCCCAAGCGAATGACTATTCATATGCAGATGACGTTTTTATGCTTGCTCCTGCCTCTGCCATTTTAACTGATACTCTTAATAGAATATCTTTTTGCATCTCTGAACTTCAAATAGGGCGCTTTGTAATATGTTAAAAAATTAATACTGCTAAAATCAAAGTTTTATGGTTTAGAAATCTTGATGTTGAGGTTCCTTCTTCAATTTTTTGTCTTCAGATATTCTTTGCCTGTTGAAAATAGTTCAAGAGTAAAAAATTGCAACTGATCCAGAATATAGCTTTTCAAATTAATAAGTATGACAGTGATCTCTAAAAATATGAGGAAAATTCTGGCAGCGTTGAAGGCCACCAAGGTCAAGTGGACTCCATCATTACTTATCAGCTTTGCGTTTGAATGGGTAGTGTGGGATTTTCTTTTTGGAACGCTTGAGGCATATGGGCTTTTTAATTCAAGCAATCACAGCATTGTATTACCATCCTCAGGCTAGGATGTGGGTGAACGGTTGCCTGTCTGTGCCCTTTGAAATTCAAAGGGGCACCCACCATGGTTTCCCTCTCTCCACCCTCCCTTTATGTCTTAACTTTGGATTCTCTGATACATGACATACAAAGTAATCTGGAAGTAAAGGGTTTTCCATTAGGTAATGGGGAGTTTAAATTTGCAGCGTTTGAGGACACTGTGCTGGTTTTCCTTTGGGAGCCCAGATCATCTCTTCCCATTCTCCTGGAAAGTTTTTAGGAGTACGGGGATTTCTCACGCCTTTGTTTAAATTTGAATTAGTCGGAGGCCTTAGCAGGGACAGCAGCGCTGTGTCAGGAGTGGGGATCAATGTTTCCGCTTCGTTGAACGGATCAATCTTTTTGGTATTTGGGTATCCAAATGTCCATGGACCCCCAGGCAGATATACAAATTAAATATAGATAAGCTTTTAAGGGATACTTTCCACCAGTTGGACACTTGAGTGCACTTGCCTCTTTCGGTGTCAGGGAAAGCTCAATTATTTCATATGATTCTTTTTCCTTGGTGACTCTATGTGTTGCAGGTCCCTTCCCTTGCGGCTTTTGCAGAGGCAACTGATTAGTCGCTTCTGTTGGAATGGGAGAAAATCAAAATTACGCTGGCAATACCTTATGGGTTCATGGAGGGAGGAGGGAATGGGTATTCCCGATCTGAAACAATACAATACTGCCTGTCTTCTTCGTCATCTTAAGGATTGGGTGTTGGGGTCCTCTTTGTATATGGATGTTATGTTTGAATAGGAGTTCTTTAAGCCATTGCACCTGCCTCATCTTTTGCATGCCAACTTTAAAAGCAATTTATTATTGCCCCCTTGGTGGCATTTATGGAGAGACACTACCCTTGTGGAACCAGGTTCCTGCTAGTAGCTTATGCTTGTCTTTGGTGAGGAATCTGGATTTTCAGCCTGGTCAAGATAATGTGGTATTTCAGAGGTGGAAATTGCAGGGCCTGGTAATTTTGGAACATCTGACTGGAGAGGGGGGTTCCCTACTTTCCTATGCAGATCTGCAACAGCATTGTTCTTTAGCCCTGGCTGATAGATTTGCTTGTCTGCAATTCTCACAGTATTACAAGAGTTTACCCTCTGCCAGCCTGTCATTACAGTTTACTTGTAGCTTCAGAGAATTTTTGGAAGATGATGCGGCAGGACAAATTTCTAGCTCCTGGTTTAAAAAAGCATTAAACTACATCCTCCCCAACTTTACATTTCTCTGCTCGAAACTTGGACTAAAGATATGGGTAGCCCTCTTACTACGTCCATTGATCTCAATACATTCAAGGCTATCCCAACACTACTACATAGTGCAGAGTTACAAGAGTGCCAATATAGAGTGGTGCACAGAGCTTACTTTCTCAAATGTGTTATGTCTGGGAATGTGAGCCCTTGTGCCCGACTGAGCACAGCGAAGATGGAGTGACACCGCACTCGGTCAAGCAGCCAAACAACCCCTAGCTTCACCTGGGAAGCGACCGCCGTTCCCGGGAGTTGAGCTCCCAGGTGCAGGCGGCCACCAGGACTTCCGGAACCGGCAGGGTTGCACGGCCACTGACCCGACAGGCAGGGAGAGCAGACACTATCCAGGAGTAAAGGAATCAGCAGCGCAGCAAATAGAGAAACAGTCCGAGGTCTAGGCAGGCAGCAACACAGCGCGTAGTCATGCAACAATCCAGGGTCTGGTACACAGGAATCACAGGAACAAAGATAGCCGGCTGTAGAACACAAACGTAGTTCACGACCTCTAAGCACTAGAAGCCGAAGCATGGAAGGACTGGTGGCAGGGCTTTAAATAGTGTAGGAATTAGGCTCAAACATGTGCAGCTGTTCCAAGATGGCTGCCCCATCAGAGGAGATGCTCTACGCCCAAATATGGGCTTCCTTCCTGAAGCTGCCCAACTTCAAGATGGCTGCCACAACCTGAGACGCCCATCTCCAAGATGGCCGCCCTATCCTACATCCAAGATGGCCACCGCCTCCTCGAATGCCCATACCCTGCGCAAGCAGGCTGCACCTCTGGAGGAGTGTAACAGAATGTAACAAATGTACCAACACCTCAAAATGTTTGAAATGTAAAACTCATCATAAAATTTTTTCATGGAGTTTGGCAGTGCAGACACATACAAGTGTTCTGGGTGGCCCTCCTCATATATTTGCAACAAATTTTGGGACATCCTCTTCGGCAGTCAGCCGAGGAGATTCTGTTTAACATAACTCAGCTTTATGGGGCCAAGGGTAGTGGTGAGCAAAGTTTCTTGGGTAAAGCCTTTGGGGTGGGGAAGAAATGCATCATGAATCACGGCTACAAGAATTGCCTCCTACATTCTGGTATTAGAGAAACAATGTTATGGGAGTCCACTCACCCCAAGAGGCAAAAACAGTTTTTAGCTATCTGGGAACCTTATTTACACTCAATATCCTCCAGAGCTGGAAGTCAAGTTTGACACAATGCAGGTAACTTCTCGGGTGCCTTCCATGGACATCTGGATGGGGACGGGGGAGGTGATTTAGGCAGTTTCAGGGTCATCAGAACCCTGATGCTGAGCCCTTTATAGTTTGCATATGTTGGCAGGGTGGTTTGGGTAGGATAGAGTTGTTTTCCAGACATTTGTATGATGTATTATCTTGTTCCTTTGATACAGTTGTGGTTGCATACACATTTCTTCACTAAAAATATTATTATTAAAGATATGATATTATTAAAGGACGATAGAGATGCCAGACATTTGAGAACTGCACTGGCGTCCTTTGAAGAATCATGTTATTTGCAAAACTGTTTGTGTTACAGTTTTGGTTTTGCAGGGTACAGTTACTGAACTGTTGATTTATATTTTTCTCAATCTCTTTGTTGTCATTTACCCACATTGCAGGATCAATTATTGATAAGGCCCCTTTACTAAAGATATTAGCTATAAGTGATTTCTTAAATCCATGTTTCCATTTCAGGAAAAAAGAAGCCCAGACAATGGTGGGGAAGGACAATGAATTATAACAACACGTTACCTAGCAAGGTAGTTACTTGTTTAAATCAAATATGTCTTCTATTGTTTTTGAAAAATCAAGTAGTTTGTAGCCAGTCTTAAAAAACGAAGAAGATTGTTCCAAATATAAATAGCCTGAAACGAAAACATGGATTTAAGAAGTCGCTTTTAGTGAATACCTTTAGTAAAGGGGCATCTTAACAATAATTGATCTTGCAATCTGGGCAAACGACAACAAAGAGACTGAGAAAATAAATAAAATCAATGGATCAGGAACTGCACCTCAAAATTAAAAAACAGAACACAGTTTTGAAATTGACTCTGGTTAGTCAGTTCTTACAGTCACAGAAGAGCAGATGAAATGTGAGTGAGCCTTAAGATATAGTTTATAGTTCATTAATTCTTGATATGCCCACCTTTTCTATCAAAGGTCTAGATGGGTTACAAACAAAAAGAACAATTAAAAGCAGAAAAGAACCCCAAAACAACAGGAAAGAAAAACAACACATCTGAACCAAGAACAATTACTCCTCTCCTATAATCATACCCAAACCCCTACACACATACCCCACACATCCACACAGGTGCTTCAAGGCCGACTGGATTCTAGAGCTGCCTCTTTAAAAGCTGGCACTCTCTCTAGTAGACACTATACAAGCCATAGTAAAAGTCGGTAAAGCCACAAAAGATCTAAGCTGTCTTCCAGTTGTATACAGTTGCACCAATATTTCTAGGTACAATATAGTACAGTCATACAATGCTTTATGCATCAGGATGAGCAATTTAAATTCAATTCCACAGGCACCAATGTTAATGCACATACAGTGGTGTCACATGGTCCCATCTATGTCTCCCCCCACCTTAGCAGGCGAAATTGCTGCATTTTGAAGTGTTTGCAGACACTTCATAAAATACTGAGCAACTCCTACATATGCCAAAACACCATAATCCAGCTGCAAGCTTAGTAAGGAATGAATAAGAGAATGCAAGCTATCCTCAATAAAATACATTTTAACTGCACGGAGAAGACAAAGAATAGTGAACCCCCACCACTAGCAGCTAGAACTTAGAGAAGATGTTGTCTTATTAAAGCTTCAGGCGACTCACTGTCTTTGGAGTGGGTTTTACTCCCTGATTTTCAAGTTTCCGAGTCTGGGAGAAGTTTAGCATACTGTTGCTGAAATATTAGCTCAGTATAGCATGTTAAAACCACTCCCATATACAAAATGTAATTATAATTGGGAGTGTAAATATAATTAAAATCACTCCTTATACTGTTTATTATATTAAATATAAATTTCCTATGTAATATTGTGTCATCCATTGTAGCACATGAAAGTATCCCTTCCTGCCTTTTAAATCTGATATCTATATCAAACATATAAATGGCAAGTGACTAACTCACCTGCAAATGCGCAGTAGAGACTTCCCTCTCTGTCCCGCCCTCGCGTCAAGACGTGATGACGTCAGAGGGTGGAACAGAGAGGGAAACGGAGTCAGACTGTCGGACGCTGACGCTTGGAAATGAACATCGCGCGCACCAACCTCCACCCTCCCCACCCCCCCCTTCCCCGCCGTCGCTCCCGCCCCCTCCATATCGGGCCCTCTGCACTGACCTGACAGTGCCTCTCACCTCCGTGGAAGCGCTGCAGGCAGCAGCACAGCGATCTGCTGCTGCCTGCAGCACTTTCACATGGAGGTGAGAGGCGCTGTCAGGTCAGTGCAGGGGGCCCAGCTTGGAGGGGGGAGGGAGCGGCGGCGAGGAGGGTAGCTGGACAGGGGGGAGGGCAGGGGGTAGACGGCATGGTTGCTGGACATGGGGGGAGGCCAAGGGAAAGAGGAGGGTTGCTGGATATGGGGGGGAGGATTGGTGGACAGGGTGAGGCCAGGGGAGAGAGGAGGGCTGCTGGACATGGGGGGAGGGCAGGGGAGAGAGGATTGGTTGCTGGACGGGGGGGGGGGGTTGCCAGGGGATACAGGATGGCTGCTGGACATGGGGGGGAGGGCAGGGGAGAGAGCAGGGTTGCTGCACATGGATGGATGGAGGTGAGAATTATTACATTTTGCAAAACACAAATCTCGCCCGTTTTAACGGGCTTAACGGCTAGTAATATATAATATATATATATTATATATATATATATATATATATAGAGCTAGATATTGTAGTCAATTTTACTGTAAAAAAATTATGAGTTCTGCATTAATGATTTGCATTTCAAAGATGCATACAATTTTGGTACATTGAGCCTGAGAAAGCAGCTTTCAGCTGTCTGTAGAAAGTATTCTCTCACTTCTGGAGGGATATTGGGAAAATTCTATAAAGGGCATTCAAGAATGAGCACCCATTATAGAATAGCCATAGAGTGCCAATTTTAACTCCTAAATTTAGGCGCCAGGACTTACACCTGCAGAAACCAAGTGTAATTCCTGGTGCCCAATGGGGCGAACATCCTCAGTATTCTATGACATTGCGTGCAAATTTTAGGAATTCCCTGATCTGCCTATATACCTCCCATGGCCACACACCCTTTAGGGTGGCACACATTGCTATAGAATAGCAAACAAAATGTGCGCCCAATTCCAAATTGACTTGTCATCTTTGATAGAGGTAAAGTACAGAACTAGAATAGGGTTTTGGTTGTCCTTTCAGATACTATATCGCATAATACGGAATTGTTACATTTCTTTAGTGGTGGTCTACCATACTTGCTGTTTTGTCTCTTCTGACGTGTAGAGAGGGCTGCATGTTTTTATGTATCTCATTTACTTGTATAAGACTTTGTGTACTGTTAACTTAACTTGTAAAAGAAACTGTAAGCGGCACTTGTTGGCACTGGCTAAATGGTGACCTAGGCAGCTGATTTGGCTTTTATTATATTTTGAGTTGTTGATTTATTTTACGAATGTCTATGCACACTGCTCCAGATAAGGGCGGTATATAAATGGTAAATGAAATGAAGCTGCTAAGAAACATTTTGGAAGGACAGCTGAGCTAGTAGTCTAGTGGTTAGTGCAGTGGAGTTCGATTCCTACTGCAGATCCTTGTGACTGGGCAAGTCACTTAACCCTCCATTGCCCTGGTACAAAATAAGTACCTGAATACATGTAAACCGCCTTGAATGTAGTTGCAAAAAACCTCAGAAAGGGGTATATCAAGTCCCATTGGATCCTTAGCCAATTTACTTGGGCGCACATCTTGGATCGGTGCCCAATATCAGAATCCAATTTTGGATGGCATATATAGAATCTGGGAAATTATGCTTCCACAAGGAACTATGCCTTCATTACATCAAGACTACATTACTACACTGTACAATATGATAGCATCTCAGTTAAACACGATATAAAAGCTCAGTGCTATTCTTAACATACTGGCAGCTGTTTTATGACTGTTGACAAAGATTGTTGATGTGGCCTGTGGTGCGTGTATAACCTGTGCTTCAATAGAGATATTTACAAAAAAAAAAGCTCAGTGCTGCCAACATATTTCTGTCAGAAAGGTAACCACAATCACATCATAATCACTTACTGCAGTCAATCATTTGAAAGACCTTGGTCATGACTCATTTCACAATGTAAACTCATGGCTCACCAATTTCATCATTGGTCAAAAACTTGTTGTGTGTGTTATGCTTTAATTCAAACTTTCAAACTGTTCATTTATATCTGTTTTCAAACTATGTAGAACATCATACTTATCCCTCTGAGCCCATCGGTAAGCTGCAGAGATAACATCTGAGGTGACTTGCAGCTGTTGAGGCTGAATTGGATAAGAAGCTGCATTTGATGTTTGATAAAACTGAAGATGTACATGATCACCTAACAGTCTAGGGTTTAAATTTGATGCATATCAGCATTGTACGGATGTGTTTGAAGAGAACTTGCAAATCGTGGACCATACACAGGAATTTCTAAGGGCACAAGTGGCAGCACTGGAAAACAAGTTTGATGACTTGGAAAATAAACAGATCTTGTCATAGTAATTTAAGCTAGTGGGACTGCCAGAGTCCTTCTTATCAAGTGGGCCCAAAATGCTCAGAGGGATCCTACCCAAGAGCAGTCATTTAAATAAAGTCCTAAATTCTGTCCACCAGCAGGGCATATTGCAAGCGCCCTGAGCTGGGAAGTCATTGACCTGTGATAAAAAAATTTTGTTTTCAAGATTATTCCGCTGCAGTAACAGCACAGCAAAAAGCATATGCTTCAGTGTGTTCTACATTTTTTTTGAAAGAAAAGAAAATTTATCTTGTTATAACCCTGCAAAACTGTGTGTTGCTCATGGTGGTAAAAACTTTTTTTTTTTTTTTTTTTTAACTCTGCTGCAAAGGAATTTCAGGCTATCTTGCTGGTGGAAGGATCCGGAATTTGATGGGATAATGTTGTATAGTAAATAAAGTTCTGTGGGCACATCTGAAAGCTTTATAGCTACATAGTTCCAGTTATTTTATCCTGGTTCATCTGACACTTTCAACCTAGAACTTGCATAGTGGAGTTCAAGTTCATCAAAATGGTTTGTGATTTGTTGGACCTTTGAAAGAGCTACTACTGGCTAATTGCAGCATTCCTGGAGGTTATGACCGAGAAAAAAAACGTCGACAGGATTACTTACACAATGGCGCAGCTCCAGGATCATAAAGGCTACAGAATTTTTATAAGACCACCTAAGGACAATATCAGCGAGTTTAACAGGCCTAAATGTCATCTTGTGCCAATTTCACCACTGAAAGTTTGAGTTTGATAGCAACAGAGGCCCTATGGAGGTAGTTCAGCTAAAGAAGAGCCAACCTGGAGGATCATTTGAATTCTGTGTGGACAGGGGAAGCTATGAACAATGTAATTCTCCTAAATCTACATTGGAGCTTCCGCATCAGGCTGTTTTTATATTATAAAATAATGTGATACTTGGACTGCTTTGATTTTTCTAGCAAACTGGTAGTAGTTATAGATTTCATACCGGAAAGAGAATTACATCATTAAGGAATAAGTTGGCCAGTTCATTAAAGCATACATTACTACTGAGAGCCAACAGCTATTACTCTGGCTAATACTTGGCCAATAAGCTGTTGTAAAATTTTTTCCACCCGATATTTAAAGGCAGCAAAAACATCACTTAAACAGCTATCTGACGCTGAATATCGCCAGTCAGCAGCTTAAAGATGGCCGGTTATATCACGCGATATGATCAACTAACCCTGATTTTTACAACCCAACCGGCCAAGTTTGGCAGCCAAATAGCTAAAATAACTTTAGCCAGCCTCACTTTAAGCGGCCAGCACAAATATCAGCGTAGCCGGTTAAAATTTTACCAGCCAAAGTTAAACTGGATATTCACTGGCAGTGAATATCTGGATTTAGCACCGACCACGAGAAACAGCCCGGCTATCTCCCGTAGTCTGAATATCGAGGCCTTTGTCATACCTTGTCGGGCTTTGATTTGGTTCCAGTGATACAAGGTGGGAACTTTAATTCAATTTAGGATCCAAACTTTGATAAATCCTAACATCCTCACCATGATAAGATTAATTGCACTAAGGGAGTGAAGTTCGAATGTGTGGTAACATGAACAAAGGCGGGCCCTGGAAACTGACACTTTGGTCAGGTCCAGTGTTGAGAGAAACTGGGTTCCTTCCAACCTGTCAATCAGCACATCAAGTAGCCTTCCAATTTGGAAAGAGTGTTCATCTTTCAAAAATCAATACAGAACCAGATACTCTTGTCAGTTTCAGCACCAGCACAATGGAGGACAACCAATTACTGGTGGATTCTTCAATGACCCCCAGTTCCAGCATCTCAGCGATCTCTTTTCCATGGCCTGCTGCTGGGCTTCTAGAATCTAGTATGGGTGCTGTAAGACCACCACTCCTGGATCCATGATGGTATCATGGGATGAAAGGTGTGTCCGACTTGGTACACTGGAAAACGCAGAAAGGTGCGAGAACATCTTTTAGCGTTTCCGGGTGGCAGCTCCACGAGGTCTAGCATATAGGTCGAGGTATCTCCATAGATGATTTTATGAACAATCGTGCATTCCTTTTATTGGTTTGATTCTTCTTAGACATTTTAGGATTTTCAGCTACCAAACCACAAGGGACTCCTGAGGCAGGTCTCTGCGGCCGAAACATGATTCGTGTCAAGTCCAGTTTTATTGTGGAATAAACTTCAAATGTGAACTCTGAGTCCATTGGATGTTTTTTCATCATCTTCATTGGCTCCTTCGCTGTGTTCACTTGACTCTTGGCACTTCCTAAAACCCCATGTTCCGCTAGTGTGAGCCTGGCCACAACATCCCCGAGATGGAACCACAACTTATCTTCAAATCCTAGTACTCAAAATCCACAATGGTTAATTCTTTTAAAGTTATGTTAATAAATAGTAGAACTATGAAGTATCTACTATTCAGCCACATGACACATAACAGCATTACACTGGAGAAATGAGTATACAGCTACCTCTAAGTGGAGGTAGTCTGTCACTTTTCACTGTTGGCCCACGTGATAGCTTCTAATGGACAGAGAGACGGAGATGTAATATTGTTAGTAAGTGTTATAATATGAAAGAATGCATGGGTCATAAAAGTTATTCACACTTTTCATGTGCCAGAAATTTTGAAATGAACTTGGAATCTTTTCATTAAACTGCATTATGTGCTAACACCAGGGGAGGACTGACAGGAATCTGGGCCTCCGGGCAATTAGGGTCTTGCATTTGTTGTAATATTTCTAACTCACTTTAGACAAACCCCTAATGTAGAAATATACAAAGTAATTAAATCATGCTAGCAGTGCATTCATGGTATACATTTGGAATGATATACATATTGTTTTGCTTTCTAAATGCTCCACAGGCTCTGGGACAGTCTTTCTCAACCTTTTTTCACTTGGAACACACCTGATGGACTATGCTCAAATATATGTGACATAGTGCATACATGACCCTCACTCACAGTCCTTTGGTCTGACACAGCATAGCAGTTCTTATTTATTGGGATTTATTAACCGCCTTTATGAAGAGATTCACCCAAGGTGGTGTACAGCAGGTACAGTTTAACATAAAACTTAAAATTTTGTTATAGTAAAATAACCAAGAATAAACATAAATACAATAAGTGATGTAAATTTGAAAAGAGTAAATTGAAACCTAATAATAGAACTACCATGAAACAGTATCAAAAATATACACATTTAACATGTAACATGCTCTGCATCCACAAAAATCCGACTTCCCCTCAACAACAGATCCAGATCACAACTAGGAAATTTCTCCATGGAAGTCACCATACCAAAAAAAAAAATAATTCTAATTTTCATGTCATCTGAGCAATGGTAACAAATCTCTCCACTACCAAGCACATTGTAAAATAATACAAAACCTCTCCTCTGCCTCCAGGTCCCATATCTCTCCTCTCTCCGCACTCCACTCCACCTCACGGTCTCACTCTTTCTCCCCCTTTCCTTCCCTCCGCCTCTAGGTCTCGCATCTCTCCCTCTCTCCCTTCAATCCCTCCCAAACAAAACAAAAAAAAGAGTTTTTTTTTAAAAAATGGAAGATACAATTAAAAATATTGACTGATATTTTCAAACAAAAAAATACACATTTTTTTTAAAGGTCAGTTAAGAAAAAGTGAGATAAAATGACTTGCATGCCACTATGAGTTTTCCTTATTCCTAACTTTCTACCCCAACTGTGAGGTCCTGCCTGTTTAGAATAATTCAGGCACAATATGTTCCATCTGATTAGAAAATACAACTGGAAAATATGTAGCCTGGGCTAAATTTGGTATGGTGGATGAATTAAAGGAGGGGAAAAAACTTGAAAGCTTCAGATGAAGGTTCACAGTGCCTCTGTTTCATTCCTTTCTTATCTACATATACAGTTTTGTCCAAGTGTACTCTGGTTGAAGTAATGTCCTTAGATAGAAAGTTTCGATGGATAAAAATAGATGGTAATGGAAAACTATCTTTTTTTATGTAGGAATTATATTTCCATATCATCATGCTGATCAATCCATAGACTGGTGGGTTGTGTCCATCTACCAGCAGGTGGAGATAGAGAGCAAACTTTTGCCTCCCTATATGTGGTCATGTGCTGCCGGAAACTCCTCAGTATGTTCTCTATCTCAGCAGGTGGTGGTCACACACAGCAGCAGCTCTGGCTAGGCCTCCAAGCCTAATTTTTAGGTTTTGTTGAGTGCCTGGGGTTGAGGGCTCTTCTTGAGCAAGTGCAAACCTGGTGGCGCCAGGTCCCTCCTTTCTCCCCCCTCCCGCTGGCTCCGTTTAAAAAAAAAAAAACAACAATTTTTGAACGTCCTTAAAGGCGTTTATTTCGACGTTTATTTAAATGTTTATTGCAGCTACTCACTGGGACACCAGGTCGTTACAGCTCGGAGCGGAAAGCAGGTAATTTTTACCTTTTTATAGCAGGCAGGGGGTTCCCCGATTGATCTCCACGTGGCCTATGGCGTCGGAGGGCGAGGGCGCAAAGAGTCGCTCCCCTGATCGCTTGGGCGCTTCTAGAGGGGATGCGGGGGTCTTAAAGTCTGATTCGCCCTTGTTGGGTGACAGTTTCGTGACCGATGAGTGTCCCGGTCCTTCCTCCGGTGTGGCGGTTTTTCCCGCCATAAACGCCCATCCCCCGCTGCTCGTCTCCGCCATCTTGGCCGGCCACGCGGCTCGGACGGCTTCTTCTTGGGCCGCCCTTGAGGTGGGAGACATTAATGCCATGAACGCCCTTAATTTGGGCGATGGCACAAAAGCGGCTAAAGTTAAGCGCCGTTCTTCCCGCGCAGCTCCTTCGCGGTGTGTCACGCCGGACGCCATCTTGGATGCGCAGCATGTCTCTCCGCTCTTGCGAGCGCCGGTTGAGGGTGCGTCTAGGGCTGTAGCCCAGGCTGCGGAAGTGCACAGTCTGGGGGGTTTCTCCCCCGAGTTTGTTTTGCTGCTGCATCAGGCCTTCCTTATGCAAAACGCTGCCCTGCTCCCTCGTCTGGTAAAGAGGTTGAGGCCCCCGGAGGTAAACGCCTCGGGTTGATTCCCAGGCCTTGGAGGACTTTGTCTCCTCCGATGTAGATGAGGGCAGCGTATCTGAGTTCTCCCAACGGTCCTTTGCGGATTCCTTGGAGGAGACGGATCCCCGCTCGGATGGAGCGGATGACCCCTCTGCAGCGCGGCTCTATAGCTCAGAGGATTTGCCCAACCTGTTAGTGCAGGCCATGGGCATTTTGAAGATTTCCTCTCCGGAGGACGTCTCTCCTCAGCCCTGTTGGCTCTGCCATATGCTGGGGACGAAGCGCCCGCCTAGAACCTTCACGTGCATGATGCCATGCACACCTTAATTTCGGCTCAATGGGATGTCCGGAAGCGAGCCTTAAAGTGGCTAGGGCTATGTCCCGCCTCTATCCTTTGCCTGAAAGTGAACGTGAGGCCTATCTGTGGCCTACCGTGGATTCTTTAATCACTGCGGTGACTAAGAAAACGGCGTTGCCGGTGGAAGGTGGCACAACCCTAAAAAACGCCCAAGACAGAAGATTGGAGGCGGCCTTAAGGTCGTCCTTTGAGGCGGCTGCTTTAAGTTTGCAGGCCTCAGTTTGCGGCTCCTATGTGGCCAGGGCGTGCCTGACTATGGGGCAGCGGGCCCCCTCGGATCATTCCTTGAGGGCTGATTGGCCGGCCCTGGAATCGGGCTTAGCCTATTTGGCAGACTTGCTGTATGATGTCTGAGGGCCTCAGCTAAAGGCATGGCTCAGACAATCTCTGCGCGGCGGTGGCTTTGGCTGAAGCATAGGTCTGCTGACCACGCCTCTAAATCCCGCCTGGCTAGATTGCCTTTTAAAGGCAAGCTGCTCTTTGGGGTCGAGCTGGACAAAATCGTGACCGATCTCGGCACGTCTAAGGGCAAGAAGTTACCAGAGGTGAGGGCTCGGGCTAGTACTCGCCCCGGTACCTCCAGAGGACGGTTTCAGGAAGCCCGTCGGTACCGCCCGGGCAGGTCGGGCTCCTCTGCCCCCTCTTCCTTTAAGAGGAACTTCTCCCCAAGCAGCATTCCTTTCGCAGAGACCGCCGTCCCGGAGTTGCTCCCTCCGGTCCTCCCCCAGGGTCTCGTACCCAATGACGGGGCCTTTGTCCACGCCCCAGTGCAGATTGGAGGACGGCTGTCCTCGTTTCGGGGCGAGTGGACCACAATAACTTCAGACGCTTGGGTGCTGGAAGTCATCAGAGACGGCTACAAGCTAGAGTTCTGCCGACCCTTAAGAGACGGGTTTGTACTCTCTCCCTGCAAGTCTCCGGTCAAAGCTGTGGCAGTGCAGCAGACCTTGGACAATCTGATCCGCCTGGGTGCGGTCGTTCCGGTGCCAGAAAATCAGCTGGGCAAGGGGCGTTACTCCATTTACTTTGTGGTACCAAAGAAAGGAGGTTCTGTACGGCCTATCCTCGACCTCAAAGGGGTCAATCGGGCCTTGAAAGTTCGGCACTTTCGCATGGAGACTCTCCGCTCTGTTATAGCGGCAGTGAAGGCAGGGGAGTACCTGGCATCCTTGGACATCAAGGAAGCGTACTTGCATATTCCCATCTGGCCTCCCCATCAACGCTTTCTGCGTTTTGCAGTCCTGGGCCGACACTTCCAGTTCAGAGCCCTCCCTTTCGGGTTGGCTACTGCTCCGCGGACCTTCTCCAAAGTAATGGTGGTCATCGCGGCCTTCCTGAGGAAGGAAGGAGTACAAGTCCATCCTTATCTGGACGACTGGTTGATCCGAGCCCCCTCTTATGCAGAGTGCGGCAAAGCTGTGAACCGGGTGGTTGCTCTTTTGAGCTCCCTGGGGTGGATCATCAACTGGGAGAAAAGCCAGCTGCGACCAACTCAGTCCCTGGAGTATCTGGGAGTTCGATTCGACACCCAAGTGGGCAGAGTGTTCCTGCCAGACAATCGGATTGTCAAGCTTCAGGCTCAGGTGGACCAGTTCCTAGTAGCCTCTCCTCTTCGGGCTTGGGACTATGTGCAGCTGTTGGGCTCTATGACGGCCACGATGGAAGTAGTGCCCTGGGCCAGGGCTCATATGAGACCACTACAACTCTCTCTGCTGCAGCGCTGGACTCCGATGTCAGAGGATTATGCTGTGCGCCTTCCCTTGGACCCAGCAGTGCGCAAGGCGCTGAGCTGGTGGACGCAGACAGACAAGTTGTCTGCAGGAATGCCTCTGGTGACCCCGGAGTGGATTGTCGTCACGACGGACCCTCTTTGTCGGGCTGGGGAGCCCACTGCTTGGGAAGGACAGCGCAGGGGCTCTGGTCTCCTGCAGAGGCAAAGTGGTCTATCAACCTCCTGGAACTCAGAGCCATTCGGTTGGCGCTTTTGGAGTTCATCCCGGTACTGGCGTTGAAGCCTGTACGGGTCCTGTTGGACAATGCCACGGCTGTGGCCTATGTCAACCGCCAGGGAGGTACCAAGAGCGCCCCTCTAGCCAAGGAGGCCATGAATCTATGCCAGTGGGCGGAAGCGAACCTGGAACAGCTGTCAGTGGCCCACATTGCCGGAGTCATGAATGTCAAGGCGGACTTTCTCAGTCGCCATACCTTGGAGCCCGGAGAGTGGCAGCTATCTGCTCAGGCGTTCTTGGACATCACGAAGCGCTGGGGCCAGCCGAGCCTAGATCTGATGGCGTCATCAGCCAATTGCCAAGTGCCGCGCTTTTTCAGCAGAGGACGGGACCCTCGATCCCTGGGAGTAGATGCTCTTCTCCAACAGTGGCCGACACAAGAGCTTCTCTATGTGTTCCCGCCCTGGCCCATGTTGGGCAGGGTGCTAGACCGGGTGGCAAAGCATCCGGGCCGGATAATCCTGGTGGGTCCGGATTGTCCCAGACGTCCCTGGTATGCGGACTTGATCAGGCTCTCAGTCGACGATCCTCTGCGGCTGCCAGTGGAGCAGGGTCTGTTGCATCAGGGTCCCGTGGTGATGGAGGATCCCTCCCCCCTTTGGTCTTACGGCCTGGCTATTGAGCGGCAGCGTCTGAGGAAGAAGGGCTTCTCAGACAAGGTCATCGCCACTATGCTGAGAGCGAGGAAGCGCTCTACTTCTACTGCTTACGCCAGGGTTTGGCGTACCTTTGCAGCGTGGTGTGAAGCAGGCTCATTTTCTCCATTCACTGCTCCAATTTCTTCAGTGTTGGCATTCCTGCAAGAAGGTCTGGAGAAAGGCCTGTCGCTCAGTTCCCTTAAAGTCCAGGTAGCGGCCCTGGCTTGCTTCAGGGGCCGCCTGAAGGGTGCTTCCCTGGCTTCGCAGCCAGATGTGGTGCATTTTCTCAAGGGAGTTAATCACCTGCGCCCTCCTCTGCACTCGGTAGTGCCTGCGTGGAATCTCAACCTGGTGCTAAGAGCATTACAGAAGCCGCCTTTTGAACCCTTGTCAAGGGCATCTCTGAAAGACCTGACGTTGAAAGCAGTCTTTTTGGTGGCTATCACTTCAGACAGAAGAGTTTCCGAGCTCCAGGCACTCTCATGTCGAGAGCCTTTTCTGCAGTTCACTGAGGCAGGAGTGACTATTCGCACAGTGCCTTCCTTCCTGCCCAAGATTGTTTCTCGCTTCCATGTGAATCAGCAGCTCTGTCTCCCTTCCATTCGTAGGGAGGACTGCCCAGAGGAATACTCTGCTCTTAAATATCTGGATGTGAGACGAGTCATCATCAGATACTTGGAAGTGACCAATGATTTCCGGAAATCGGATCATCTGTTTGTCCTGTTTGCAGGTCCTCGTAAGGGTCTGCAGGCTGCTAAGCCTACAGTGGCAAGATGGGTCAAGGAAGCCATTGCAGGGCTTATGTGGCCGCAGGGAAGGTGCCGCCTATCCAGCTGAAGGCTCACTCCACTAGAGCTCAGGCGGCCTCGATGGCAGAGGCCGGGTCCGTCTCCTTGGAAGAGATATGCAAGGCGGCAACTTGGGCATCGGCCCATACATTCTCCAAGCATTACCGCTTGACTGTGGCGGCACGGGCAGAGGCCCGGTTTGGAGCTTCAGTGTTGAGGTCAGGGATTTCAATGTCCCGCCCGGGTGAGTACTGCTTCGGTACATCCCACAGTCTATGGATTGATCAGCATGATGATATGAAAGGTAAAATTATGTATCATACCTGATAATTTTCTTTCCATTAATCATAGCTGATCAATCCATAGCCCCTCCCAGATATCTGTACTGTTTATATTCTTTTTTTATAATAATTTTTATTGACAAGAGGAATAAACACAGCCTGCAACCATATAATCATAAACCAACAGTAGCACACCACAAGATATATATATATATATATAAAATATACAAAATCTCACAAATCCATTGCTCTATCTGTATATCACATCAGTGCCACTTAACTTCTTAAATTCTAGTACAAATTCTGTGACCTATCACTACATAACAGAGCATAACATCTGCGTCACTCCTCCTGTTCTTGTTTTTAGTTTTCTCCCCCCACCATCCCATCCCTCCCAGTCCAAGTACCCACGGCCTCCCCAACCCCCACATTCTCACACACATTCACCCATGCTCGCAGTTGCACCCCCCTCCCCCCTCCCCGAGACTGTCAACAACATCTACCAGTGCAAGCTCCCAGTATTTTCAATCTCCCTTCTACAAGCCCCACTCAGATTAACTTCGAAATGCAGTCACAACTTCTTTTCCACAATTGATGTCCCGCAGATAGTCGTTCCCTTTCGCCCTCAAACTGCATCATCTCCCCCCTCCCAACGTGCCATTTGTCTCATGGATGCGTACCATTGGCTAGGGGTGGGGGAGACTTATCCACCCAATGTTGTAGTATAACTTTTTTTGCTAACACCAGAGCCAGGAGCACAAACCGACACTTCAGGACAGGAAGCCCCTGAATCACTAAATCTGAATCTAATCCCATCAATAATATCCTGTAGTTCCAAGCTACTGAGAATCCTACTACTTTTTCCAGATGTGCCAGCACCCCCACCCAAAATGTCTGCAAACCCGACACTCTAGAAAGTGGTGTACCAACGTACCTTTATGGTTCACACATTTATCACAATCCTCAGACTCCCACAGGCCCATTACCTTACCCCTGCTGCGAGTGAGGTACGCGAGGTGTAATAGCTTTAATTGAGATTCGTGACAAACTCACATTAGGGGTTAGCCGATTATGCCAAGTCAAAACATCTTCGAGTCTCATGTACCGAGACTTCCATGCCAAGCATGTCACTCCACCTTTTTGCTAAGAAAACTAGAGTTGAACTAGGGACCCAATGATTTACCTAGATGATACCAACAGGAAAGCTTATTATTCTGCACTGGCCATCTGTTTAAATACCACATCAAGTCCTGTGAATACCGGGAATCGCCTATCCTCCTGGCGCAGTGAAAGCAAAGTGTCTAAGCTGCATATATGAGAAGGAGAGAGCTCCAGGGATGCTCCATCTATTCTGACATTCTGCAAAGGTCAGAAGTGCATTCCCCCTCCTTGTTCCCAACTGCCCTACATATTTAAACCCCTTCTTTGCCCATACTCGAAAAGGAGAATGACCCTGTCCACTGGAAATCTGGATTAGCCTGAATCTCTATAAACGGAGAGGGGCCCTTGTCCCCCCCCACCCGTTGGCGCCACCATTACCCATGCTGCCCTCAGAGGTTTCAAAAGTGGAGAAAGTTTGCCCCACTTATGTCTAGCATGTAAGGCGTTAAAAACTGACCATGGAAGAGCAGCATTTTCCCACACCTCAGGGGATGCGAACACATAGTGCCCCGGTATGTACTTCGTGAATCCACCGGAGGAGTGCAGCTACGTTATACACTCTTAAATCAGGTAAATTAACCCTCCTTCACTTCTAGACCTAGTAAGTTTACAGTATCCAATTTTGGCTCTTCGCCCTCCCCAAATGAATGACGTAATCACACCCTGTAAGCTGCTCATCTTTGCCTGTTATCCACATGGGCATCATTTGTAATTATATAAGATTTTGGGGAATAGCACCATTTTAACTAGCGCCACCCTACCCAGGAACGAGACAGGCAGCTCCCTCCATTGCTTGCACAACTGTTTAATTCTATCTAGCTTATCACGTATATTTGCTGTATACATCGCACTAAAATTTAAATGTAAGTACACTCCCAAATATTTCATTGGGCCCTTTGCCCAGGCTAAAGGGAAATCCAGACTCTTCCTGCAAGCACAATTATCAGACAGCCCCATCGCTTCCGATTTGTCAAAATTAATTCTCAACCCAGAAAATGAACCAAATTGTTGAATGAGATCTATAAGTATGGGCAACCCCTTGGACGCCTTACCTAAGAAGAGGAGCATATCATCTGCAAAAAGATTTATTTTGTACTCACATTTTCCAATTTGAACTCCCTGTATTTCTGCTGTCTGTCTGATCTTACAAGCCAGGGGCTCCAGGGCCAGGACAAAAAGCATAGGAGATAAAGGACAACCCTGCCTGGTACCCCTCTGTAGCTCAAAGGATGGGGATAACCTGTTATTTATCAAGATTTGTGCTGTAGGACTCCTATACAAAGCTCGAACCCCCTGTAGAAATTCCCCCAAAATCCCAAATTGTGGTAAAACCCAAAAAAGATGGTCCCAGAGTATTTTATCGAACGCTTTCTCCGCGTCCAGGCTCACTAACAAGCTGTCACCTGGCTTTCCCCCCTTCTCTAATATGGCACTCAGCGCTCTCAGGATGTTTGTAGAGGCATATCGTCCTGGAACAAATCCCGTTTGATCAGCGTGCACCAGAAAGGGCAACACCTTCCCCAACCGAGCAGCCATAATGCCAGCAAAGATCTTAACATCCTGGTTGAGAAGGGAAATAGGACGATAGGAGCCCAGAAGCTCTTATCTCTCCCCGGCTTAGGCAGAACAATAATTGATGCATGCGTCAGGGTTCCTGTGTTCCCTCCGTCCTTGCACAATGTCTCAAATAAGGCACTAAAGGGCCCTTCTATACGTCCCCCCAGTATTTTATAGAACTCAGGTCCCAGCCCATCAGGTCCTGGAGCCTTGGCTAGTTTCAACTTTTTGATAGCCAGCTGCAATTCACCGCCCCTGTAATGGCTCGTTAGAGAGTCTCGTTGCTCTTGTGTTGAGAGTTGAAAGTCTAAGATCCCTAAAAAAAATTATCCCTGGCTTCCCTATCACACCTGCCCCTTATCATACAGGCTTTATAAAATTCAACAAAAGCTCGCTGAATGTCTGCCTCCTTATCCACTGCCTGTCCCCGTCCCGTTTTAATACGTGTTATCACCTGCTTTGCTGATCGATTCTCACCATATTGGCCAACAATTTCCCCGTCTTATTCCCCACCTGTGCAGACGGAACTTGTAAATTTGGATGTCTCGCAGAGCTCGCTTGTTTAATATATCATTAATCTCAATTTTTAATTCTTTAAATAGGGCCTGCGCCACCCCATCTCCTCTCACCGCTGCTGCTCTTACATCATTAAGCTGACCCAATTTATCAAGCAGTTCCTTCTCTCTCTTTTTACGCGAGCTAGCAGTGTACGCTATAATTTTCCCTCGCATTACTGCTTTTCCCGCTTCCCAGAGTATGCAAGGATCAATGTCCCCCGTCATATTCTCTGTTAAGTAGAGCTCCCATTCACGGGATAGGAACTCCTTAAAATCTTCATCTCTATATAAAGTTGGGTTCATACGCCATCCCGATTTGGTCCTATCTCCCACTAATCCAATGTCCACCCGAACTAAACTGTGATCAGAAACGACACATGATTCAATCTCTGCTGTTTGGCACACCGCAAAAAGGGGAGGGGCCATCAAAATATAATCGAGCCGTGCATGGCATTTGTGTACATGTGAGAAAAAGGTATATTCTTTATCATCTGGGTGTAATGCTCTCCATGTATCCACTAAGCCCAAATCCCGTTGTAGCAGTCCTATTCCCCTCTCACCCAACCCTTTGGGCCGTACCTTCGGCGGCTCACAGTCCACTAAGGGGTCTGCTGTCAAATTAAAATCTCCCCCTACAAGTACCTGATAATCTTGCACCTGTGCCAAATTAGCTAACAATCCTAAGTAGAATTTTTTGGAGTAGACATTTGGAGCATAAACCGAACATAACGCAACTTTTAAACCCTTGAATAGTTCCTGTCCAAATCACCAATCTTCCCTCTGGGTCTTGTATTATTTTATGGCATAATATATCTAAACCTTTACCAAACAGTATAGCCACACCCCTTTGCCTGCTATTATATGATGAGAACACTACTTCACCTACCCAACCCTGCTTCAATTTAAGGTGTTCTGGGGCAGATAAATGGGTTTCCTGCAACATCAAAACATCAATTTTCAGCTGTTTCCCATAATGCAGTAGTTTTTTTCCGTTTAATCGGGGAATGTATTCCGTCAGCATTTAATGTAGCTACCCTCAGACTACCCATTGTCCCAAACCCGAATCATCCTCATAGCAAACCAATAATTCAACAACTTTCTACCGGACAACATCCCAGCAGTGCTGTCCGTCATAGAACTCTTATCATACTCTACTGGCAGTCTGAGGTTCCACATTAATCCCCTGTCTGTATTGCTCAACAGTCTCTCACTCACACACCCTCCCTCCCCCCTAGATCTCCCCTCACTCCCTCCCCTGTCCCTCCCCCAAGCAGAAGCTCCCCCCCACCCCCCCACCAGTAACTTAATATCGGCAATCTCCAACTAGTCCAAACACTCCCTTCCATGTTTTCATCTCCCCAAACGTACAAAAACATCCACACTTCCAAGCTCAACCACACAAGCCCTAATAGAACCCACATCCCCTGTACCCATCCCCTCCCTAACCTTCCTCCCCACTCAGTTGAGATCCCCTGTCTCCCAACCATTACCCTCACATTTCCCAGCATCTAGCACCCCTCCCCCTCATCATAGAGACACTAATTAACTGGCCTCTCGCTTTACAATCCCTGCTTCCCCACCTGGTATGCAAAACTCCTATGTATTTCCATGTCAAGGAACAACCAAATAGCCCTTAACAACCATATACACATTTCAACATTCTTCCAACAGTATTAACTTCCCAACACAGCACAATACTATTATTTAAAGCCCTTCATCACAGTGCGTTTGGCATATGCATTGACCACTTTTCTTTTCGCATTTAATTTTTAGTTCTTTACTTTACTTTAATAGGTTTCCACCCACCTTTCCCCCAGCACTGCAAAAACACTTCTCTCCACGGGTGGTTAAACCCTACAAAGACAAACATTTACTTTCTGCTTAGAACATCTTAAAATCAGATTGGCTCCTACGCTCTGACAAATTAACAAACACCGGGTAGACCTTTGGTGCTCTGATCAAAGTTTTGACACTGCAGAGGCTCCCTTCCCCCAGGGCTTGAGTTCCATATCCCAATCAGCAAAACAAACAGAGTTTTTACATCTTGTCCTGCATACACACAATACTTCTTGCTGACTTGTGAACAAACAAAAACAAAAACCCCAGTGCTGCTCCTTCCCTGGCTTGATTCTTCTGCAACCCAACACCTCCGTTCATCGCCGCTCCTCACCACGCACCATATCACCTGGCAGTTTATCCAGGAAAGCTTGCAGTTCCTCAGCTGTTGTTAATGTAAAGGAGTTGTTGCTATAAGTTATCCGCACCTTGGCTGGGTACTGAAAGGCAAACTTAACTCCTTTCTGGAATAGTTTAGTGCAGTACGGTGCCAGCAATTTCCGCTGTTCCATAACACGTGCTGAGAAGTCCTGAAACAGCAATATCACAGCTCCTTCATATTCCACCCGACGCATCTTTTTAAACTTATCCAGAATTGTGGCTTTAATCAGGTAGTTCAGGAACCTTGCAATGATCAAGCGTGGTTTCCCACTCGTCTCTCTGCGTGGACCAACTCGGTGGACCCGTTCTACTTGCCCCCTGCACAACTCTGGATCAATCCCCAACTGCTTCGGGAGCCAGTTTTCTGTGAGGCTTTTTAAGTCCGCCTCTGCCACAGATTCAGGGATTCCCACGATACGAATGTTGTTCCTCCGACTGCGATTCTCCTGATCTTCCACCCGATCTCTCAGAGTGCGGAGTTGTGCTTCGAGGTCCCCTATACGGCCTTCTGCTGTTGCCATGTGGTCCTCCTGCGATGATATTCGTTCTTCCGCTTCTTGCAAACGGGCCGCATGAGAGGCAATACATTCTTTTATTTCGTCCATGCCGACATTTAGCTTTGCAAGCTTGTCATCCAGGAGCTGTGACATGTGCCTCAGGGATATCTGAACCATCTCTTCATGTGAGGATCCCTGGCCCAGGTTCTGTGTCTCCAATGATGGTGGCGACGGAGTTGGTGGGATCGGCGACGCCATTTTGGGTTTGAGCAGGGTACCTTTCTCCTTTCCACCTTTCTGCGATTTTATTGGCATGCCGCTCTGCCACTACTTGCAACGCTCACCCACCTGATCCACGATCTTTCAAGCACCCCCCAAAACGCTTTATAAGCCACTAAGGTATCGTATGTGCCAACTTGTAAGGTTATAGAGGCTGAGGGGAAGGGAGCCGAGCCGATAGACGTCCGTTCAGTCTCTTAGCATCACGTGACCCCCCTAGGCATTCTAAGATGTCCATCTGCTTTGAAAATGAGCACAGTGGAGGGGCATAATTGAACGGAAACGCCTATCTCCATGGGCATTTATCTCCGAGAACGGGTCCGTGAAGGGGCGGGCCAAACTGTATTTTCGAAAAAATGGACATTTTTGAGCTGGGCGTTTGTTTTTTTTAGCGATAATGGAAACTAAAAACGCCCAGCTCAAAAACGTCCTAATCCGAGCCATTTGGTCGTGGGAGGGGCCAGGATTGGTAGTACACTGGCCCCCCTGATATGCCAGGACATCAACTGGGCACCCTAGGTCAGTGCAGTGGACATCAGAAAAAGCTTCCACATGCATAGCTCCCTTACCATGGGTGCTGAGCTCCCAACCCCCCTCCCCCAAAACCCACTACCCACAAATGTACAACACTACCCTAGCTCTTAGGGGTGAAGGGGGCACCTACATGTGGGTACAGTGGGTTTTGGAGGCCTCCCATTTACCAGCACAAGTGTTACAGGTGGGGGGGGGGGGGGGATGGGCCTGGGGCCACTTGGCTGAAGTGCACTGCGGTACTCACTAAAAGTGCTCCAGGGACCTGCATACACACAGGCCTCTAGGACTTGTTGCTGCTGTATAACATTGGCACACCAGTTGACACCTGAAGACTAATCTCTCCAAAAACGTCCTTTATTGGAATAACCGCGTTTATTCACAGTTAACTGCAGATCAGAGGTTGTGCCCCACTGGCAACGAGTCTCCCTGGTACTGAGATGAGCAGTAGGTCAGAGCTGGCAGAATGCTGTACAATGCCCTCTTTCAGCCACATTCAAGGTAAGAACTAAGTTGTCTAACTTGGCTAACACAGGAAAGGGAACTAAAACTGGCTTACAAAAATGGCCACTACCGCATGGACTACAACAGGAAACACAACAGGGCACACTCTGACCCAGTAGGCAGGGGGAAAAGCACCATGGGAGAAGAGCCTACCAACTACCAACATCGTGAGACTGTAACACAAGCTAATGAAATCACGGAGCCCAATACCCTACACCCAACACAATGCAATGCTGATGTGACCCTGTACTGCACCCGAGAGCCACATCTGACCCAGGGAAAGGCTGTGAGAGGATTGAACACATTCTACTGTCATAGAGGTGGGTACGGCATTTGAGGCTGGCATACAGGCTGGAAAAAAAGTTTTTAAAGTGGGTTTTTTTTGGTGGGAGGGGGTTAGTGACCACTGGGGGAGTCTGGGTAGGTCATCCCCGATTCCCTCCAGTGGTCATCTGGGCAATTGGTCCAAAAAAAGTGACCCAAAATCGCGGTAAAAACGCCTTTTTTTTCGATTATCAGCTAAAGACGCCCATCTCTCCTCGGCTGATAACCACGCCCCAGTTCCGCCTCCACCACGCCTCCGACGTGCCCCCATCAACTTTATTCGTTTCCGTGATGGAGTGCAGTTGGAAACGCCTAAAATCGGCTTTCGATTATACTGATTTGGGCGCCTTTGCGAGACAAACGTCTATCTCCTGATTTAGGTTGCACTATAGGCATTTTTCTCTTTCGAAAATAAGCTGGATAGTATTCTAAACATTTATGCATAGAATGAGCACATAAATGTTTGCACCCAGTTTATAGGATTGCCCTCTATGGTTGATCAGTACAGAGAGCATTGGAGGTCAAAAGCATTTGATCCTAAAGACCACAGGGGAGCCAGTGAGAGGAAGCCAAAGGGAAGAGGTGTGCAAACCTAAGGAGATAATAAAGACATCTGAGGATAAATTATGGGCCAGTTGAACATGTTTACAGTTAGCTCAGCAGCAACCAAAGATAAAATGAATTACAGTAATTAAGATGGCTGATCACAGGGTGAGTATCAAAAGCCTGAGCATCAGGGTCTAGAAAACATTGAATAGCAAGGATTGTAGATAGAGCAAGACAAGATGCTCTAATCAATGATGCAATTTGACCTTTAAGTGTAATGTGAGAATTCAGCAGGAGTCCGACAGAGAATGTGGAATCAAAAAGGGTGATCTTGAAGGTTTAACAGGAAAATCCCAAAATTTTCTCTATAACTACATAGCTTGGCTTTTAGGAATATTAAGCACAATCTATGTTGCTCTATCCAGTCTGGAACAGTCTGGAATAGCTTCCAGACAAGTATTCAAAGGGCAAAGATCAGAATGGACATAATCAGAAGGATAAACTAACTGAATATCATGCATGCAGGCTAGCAATGGGGAGAGGAAAACAGTAAGAAGCAGAAATGCCAGTATGGAACCCTGTGGAACACTACAGTGAAAAAAGAAAAAGAACATGAGGAGGCAGCACTGAAATGGACTTGACATTAATGATTCACCAAGAAGGAATTAAACCATTCAAGAACTGTCCCAGAGAGACCTAGTTCCTGCAGATGTTTAAGCATCTGTGATCAACAAGATCAAATACCATAGAAAGATCAAGAAGCACAATAACTACTGCTCTGCCGATTACCAGATGGTGGCATATTTCACTGATTTATGCAACTAAGATACGCTTGATGTTGTGATCTGAGGAAACTCCAGACTGATGGGGTGAAGAATGTTGGTTTTATCTAAGAATAAATTAAGCTGGGTAAAATCCAGTTTTTCAAGAGCTTTAGAAATAAATGGCAATGGGGAAACTGCCAATAGTGCCCAGTGATCTCAGGGTCAAAAGAAGGTTTTTAAAGAAGAGACCTACCGAAAGACAGTTTCCAAAACTCAGGGAAAATTCCTGCAGTAAGTGAAACTTTTGACAGAAGAAGTATCTGGGATGAGAGAGGTGACTTAACAAGAAATATTGGCATAGGATCTAGAACAGAGGAGGAGGGCTGGAGGGAGAACACTGATCTTTTCAAGATGAGCTCAGTAGAAAGGTTAAAATTATGCCAAGCAGCAGTGAGACAGAGATGTGAGTGAAAGTGCCCAGAAGAGGTACATGGAGATGAAGAGACAATGGCCTCTGAGGGGGTAAAAGTGGGTGAGGCAGAGAGAGCAGAGCAGTTGTCTGACACTAGTGAAAAGAATGGAGCGCGGCGGTCCAAAACATCTTTAGGAAAATAAGAAGGCAAACTCATCTGCTGAGAAGAAAGTCTGGACAGGGTGGTGGACAATCTTGAAAAGTGCTTTAGGATTGTAACTAAATCTGCAAATAAGATTAACAAAGTAATTCCAGTTCCCAGTTGCTTCTGCCCTGCTAGTGCCATTGACGTTTCCTATGTAGCTTTAAACAAAAGGACATTCTTAATGATATGCCGATTCCGGCCTGTGTTACTATGGCCGCATTAAAGATAGCATGACCATGGTAACGCAAGCTGTGACTTGCATCTCAGTTTTATCTAACACTAATCAAGCCAAAATGACAGGACCGATTAAGAGAGGGAAATCCCCCAACCATAGACCACGATTAGGCCTCTGAACCTATGAACCCCTAACCCATGGATCCCCTCCCTGAATTCAGTTGGTTCTCTGAATCTGCAATGTTCCCATCTAGCCCTGAAGATGACGTAGCCCACTGTGGATGACTCCCCCAAATCCATGGTTCCATTACTACTCCAATCCTCTGACTGCTTACCAAATATCATGACATCAAAACCTACAGTTCCCTATAATCCCAAAGGCCTCCTGATGCCCTCTTCATCTCGACGCCTACTACTGCAGCAAGCTCTAGTCCCTCCCAAATGCTCCCTCACCAAGAAGTAGCCTAGTCCAGCTGCAAAACCACCTGTAGCCTCCCTCAATCCTGATATTGGGCATCTGACTGTCAGGCAACTTTTGGAAGAAGGGCTAAGGAAGGATGGGAAAGAGGGGCAAGGAGTAAGGAAAATGATGCAGTATCTTTCATCTCACTGATAAATAATTATCCAAGTCCACTGGGGACCATTTTTTGTTAAATGCCCACAATGGCATTTAATATCTTCATCATTACTTTCTGGATAGGTGGCAGTGTTGAAAATGCATAATAAGCACTTGATATTATTGCATCTCATTAGAATAGTATTATGAGTATTTAAAGAGGTTTTAATGCCCCTGTATAAGATGTTGGTGAGGCCCCACCTGGAGTATTGTATTCAGTTTTGAAGGCCGTATCTTGCGAAGGATGTAAAAAAATGGAAGCGGTGCAAAGAAAAGCTACGAGAATGGTATGGGATTTGCGTTGCAAGACGTATGAGGAGAGACTTGTTGACCTGAACATATATACCCTGGAGGAAAGGAGAAACAGGGGTGATATGATACAGACGTTCAAATATTTGAAAGGTATTAATCCGCAAATGAACCTTTTCTGGAGATGGGAAGGCAGTAGAACTAGAGGACATGAAATGAGATTGAAGGGGGGCAGACTCAAGAAAAATGTCAGAAAGTATTTTTTCACAGAGAGAGTGATGGATGCTTGGAATGCCCTCCCGCGGGAGGTGGTGGAGATGAAAACGGTAACAGAATTCAAACATGCGTGGGATAAACATAAAGGAATCCTGCTTAGAAGGAAGGGATCCCCAGAAGCTTAGCCGAGATTGGGTGGCAGAGCCGGTGGGGGGAGGCGGGGCAAGTGCTGGGCAGACTTCTACGGTCTGTGCCCTGACAATGGCAGATACAAATCAAGGTCAGGTCAGGTATACACAAAAAGTAGCGCATATAAGTTTATCCTGTTGGGCAGACTGGATGGACTGTGCAGGTCTTTTCCTGCCGTCATCTACTATGAATGTTTTTACTATGAAGGATGACCCCTGCTGATAGTAATGCAAGACTACCACTAGGGGTCATTGGCATCATTTTGAAACTTCATGCAATCTCAGATAAGCGTGAAGGGGCAATATTCCTGCTGGACATCTGGAACTACAAATGATGACCCTCCCAAAAAAGTCCCAGGAGTGTCAGGAGGGGGGTGATGGGGCAGGGCTTTTGACCTAGCAAATGTTAGGATGTGGGGGTGTTGGGGAGTGGAGGGGAATCGTAAGTGATTAGGTGTGCTGGGGAGTGTGTGTGTGTGGGGGGGGGGGGGGGAGAATCAGAAGTGTAGGGGGAGTGCTGCTAATTTTGAAAGACGCCAAATTACTGGACTTCCAATAGTGCAGCTGCATTTAGTGCCTTCTTTTGAGGTACTGCTATATGCATCTGTGCTATCAGCAGTCATGAAAGCTCGCATATAGTACCAACCTATGCGCTATCTGTCACAGCCGACCACTTCTCAGACCCACCCATATCATGCCCAGCTCGTACCCCTACCCACGTTAACCAACTAGCACAGGTATTGTATTATGTTGCTGGTTTTAATGAGCAGTACATATTAGCATGGGTCTGTGCTAACATCTACTACACCTTAAAACCAGCACTAGCTACAACTGGGACCTGATAGAACGCGGCTTGATTGAAGGCGATATCGCTTATAACGTGGTTGTAGGTTGGACCCCAATTTCTTACCTTACACTTTTTGTGCCCATGCTTTGTGTTCCACCCAGGTGTAGTTCCTGTCTGAGCTCTGATTTCAGAAGCGTAGCCATTGGGGTTCTTGTGGGCCTGGCCCTCCTCCAAACATGCATTTACATGACATGCAGGGATGGCAGGCAGGCAAAGTCCCCCCAGCCTAAGAAATTAGCTGTTGAGCCACTCCCCTACCCCTTGTGCCGCTGCAGTAATGTGGAAATAGGTGGCATGCATCCAGCCACTGATGCTGGGACTCCTCACACATGCTACGCCCCTGGGCATTACAGAACAATGAATACCCCCAAAATTATCAAATGGAAAGTTCACAGTAAAAGAAGAGAAAAACATGGTCAGTTCATAGAAAGTTGACTGCCCTCGATTTGCTCAAAAGTGGAAAACAAAAACAAAACAGGCCAGCTTATGCTTACAAATGGGTATGGGTGAATCCACCTTGAGAGGCTGGATAAAAGAGGACAGGGCAGGAAAACAGAAGACCAGTAACCCTTGTAGACACACAGAAGAAACAGTCACAACAAGGGTGACAAAGGAAAGTCAGCAGACGATGTCCAAAATAACACCTTTATTGAAACATCTAGAGACTCCACACGAGTCGTGTTTTGGCCCACAGAGATCTTCCTCAGGAGTCTACAAACACATATATATACAAATTAAAAACACTATAAATGTAAACTAGAATAAAATATGTTGATATAAAGCTACGTCATTTATTTATTCATTTAACATGTTATGCTCAGTACTATTTATGACTCCTTTAATTATATATATTGTTTACACATGCTTATTTTTAATCATAGTCTGTTTTTTTATAGCATTTATCTATGTTTTACCCATTTCACAACATGCTACATTTACATAAAGTTCATATTTAGCCAGCAGAAAGGTATAATATTCTTATCTATTTACAAATATATTCTCCTTTCCCTTTTTTAGATATTGAATATATTCAGTATCATTTTAGATATAGCTTTATATTAACATACAACCAAAGAAAGTATTTACTTGGACTATAAGATTATTGTTTACTATCTATAGGATAAAATGAACTACAAATCTTTATATTAAATTAAATGAAATCTTAATGAACTTTCCTATTTTGCTTCGTAACATAACAGAAGAGAGCATAAGACAATATTTCATTTAAAAAGCAAAAAGAAACAAATTTCTTTCATTTTCATTTCATTTTCAAATGGCAGCCAGACCCAAATTTTCATCCAGCTCCATAATTAAAGCCATGCCTAGTAATATGGAGGTCTTAATGCCTCCTTACATGGATCATTCCCACTAGTTTGTGGCCATTAGTGCATGAGCCCCTACCACCAGTCATTATGTAGGTGGTAAGGACTCATGCACTAACCATGTGCTAATCAGTTAGTACCCGACACAGAACATGTCCACTCTCTGCCCCCAGACCTGCCCCAGCACTAAAAATAAATTTTTGTTTAACGCAAGGGTAGCACGCAAACATGCAAAAATTACCATGGGACACCGTAGCACACCCTGTGGTAAGCCCTTTGCATACCGCAACTTAGTAAAAGGACTTCTTGGTGAGGAATTGGACTAGTAACTAAAGATGTGCAAAAGTTACAAAACATAGGGTTCCTTTTACTAAAGTGTGTTCAATTTTGCAGTTACAATGCTTTAACTCAAGAAATGAACATGTGGTAAGTACAAACTTAATGCAGCTCCTATTATTTATTTATTTCCCTACACTTGATATACTGCTAAAAGGCCTAAACATAGGCAATTAAGCGCCAGTGGTGTAGCCACGGGTGGACCTGGGCCCACCCACTTTGGGCTCAGGCACACCCAAAATTCTTGTGCACTTGTTATTGGCTGGTGGGGATGCCGAAGCCCCACCAGCTGCAGGGGTCCTCCAGCGGCAAGAACAGCACCTTTTCCTACTTGCTCCAGCTGACGGCACTGTCTACATGCTGCTGTCCTGCTGGCTTCCACCTGCCGCACATGCTCAGTTTTCATGCATGCATGAAAACCAAGCATGCGCAGGGGGCAGTCCAGCAGAAACGATTGGACAGTGCTGCCAGTTGGATCAAGAAGGAGAGGGAGCTGTTCTTGCTGCCGGAGGACCCCTGCAGCTGGTGGGGCTTAGGGATACCCACCAGCACAGGTATTTATCATAATGTTTTGAACTGGCACGGGGAGAGGGGTTGGAGAGAATATAGTACATGTGCCCACCCAGTTTATCCAGTGGCCCATCCAAAATTTGAGCATGGTTACACCTCTGTTAAGTGCTTTACAAAACTAAAATATACAAGGAGAAAGAGCATGAAAAAATAGGGTATAGGAGCAATGAAAACAATCTACAGTCAATCATTAGTAAAGAAATAAAGAGAGAAGAGGTGGATCTTCAAGGCTTGTTTAAAAGCAGGGAGGAAGGGTTGATTCCTAATGTATAGTGGTAAAGTCATTCCAGAGTTTGGGACCAGCATAAGAAAAAGCTGAATGATGGGAAATGGAAAGACGAAGTTGAGTCGGGGAGGGTAGGACTAGGAGATTGTTGTTGGCAAAGTGGAGACAGTGAAGGGGAGTGCAGGGGATGAGATGTTTTTAAGATAAGCAGGGGCAGAGAAAGACCTGGATTTATAGACCATGAGAAGAATCTTGAACGTGATACGAGCAGAGACAGGTAACCAGTACTCAAGAGTGGGGGGAGGGGGGTACATGATCGAAATGGTGGGCATTGTGGAGTAATTTAACACCTGTGGATTGAACTAACTGAAGACATGTAAGGGAAGAAAGGGGAGGGCCAGTGTAAAGAGAATTGCAGTAGTCAATATGGGAGATTACAAGTGCCAGGATAAGAGGATGGAGGAGAGCAGCAAGAAGGAAAGGCCGAACAGAGAAAACCCGATGGAGTGCAAAGAATGAGGAGTGAAGAGCGGTTTCAATCTGAGGCTTAAAAGTGAAGTGAGAGTCAAAAATAACACCAAGAAATGCCCAGCATTTCTTTACAGATTTCGTGTTAAAATATTCATTAGGGCATACTACTCTGTTTGCAAGTAGAATGGATGCACTTAGCACCTCCTATGTGAAGCGGGTTAGCACCTCCTATGTGAAGCGGTGTGCCCTAACTTCAAAATTGTCACTGCACAGTAGTTGCAATATACTCTCCATGCCCATGCCATGCCTTATTGCCATGCCTAGTTATGACCTTATCATAAAATGCCCTTAATCCACGAATTAGTGTGCACTAATTGTAAAAATAAGGCAAAAACAGTTAGTACATTTGTGCGGTAACAGTTAACTTGCACCAATTCATGTGTTAAGAGTAGCAAATCTCCAGGACCGGATGGTCTTCATCTCAGAGTACTGATAGAACTGAAAAATGAACTTGCGGAGCTATTGTTAGTAATATGTAATTTATCCTTAAAATCGAGCATGGTACCGGAAGATTGGAGGGTGGCCAATGTAATGCCAATTTTTTAAAAAGGTTCCAGAGGAGATCCGGGAAATTATAGACCGGTGAGTCTGACGTCAGTGCCAGGCAAAATGGTAGAGACTATTATAAAGAACAAAATCACAGATCATATTCAAAAGCATGGATTAATGAGACAAACACGTCAACATGGATTTAGAGAAGGGAAATCTTGCCTCAACAATCTACTACATTTCTCTGAAGGGGTGAATAAACATATGGATAAATGTAAGCCAGTTGATATTGTGTATCTAGATTTTCAGAAGGCGGTTAACAAAGTACCTCATGAAAGACTCCAGAGGAAATTGGAGAGTCATGGGATAGGAGGTAGTGTTCTATTGTGGATTAAAAACTGGTTAAAAGATAGAAAACAGAGAGTAGGGTTAAATGGTCAATATTCTCAATGGAGAAGGGTAGATAGTGGGGTTCTCCAGGGGTCTGTGCTCGGTCCGCTGCTTTTTAACATATTTATAAATGACCTAGAGATGGGAGTAACTAGTGAGGTAATTAAATTTGCTGATGACACAAAGTTATTCAAAGTCGTTAAATTGCGAGACGATTGTGAAACATTACAAGAGGACCTTACGAGACTGGGAGACTGGGCGTCTAAATGGCAGATGACGTTTAATGTGAGCAAGTGCAAAGTGATGCATGTGGGAAAAAAGAACCCGAATTATAGCTACGTCATGCAAGGTTCCACGTTAGGAGTCACAGACCAAGAAAGGGATCTAGTTGTCGTCGTTGATGATACGTTTAAACCTTCTGCTTAGTGTGCTGCTGCGGCTAAGAAAGCAAATAGAATGTTAGGTATTATTAGGAAAGGAATGGAAAACAAAAATGAGGATGTTATAATGCCTTTGTATCGCTCCATGATGCGACCGCACCTCGAATATTGTGTTCAATTCTGGTCGCTGCATCTCAAAAAAGATGTGGAGGGGCATAATTAAATAAAAACGTCTATCTCCATGGGCGTTTATCTCCGAGAACGGGTCCGTGAAGGGGCAGACCGAACCGTATTTTCGAAAAAAAATAGACGTCCATGTTTTATTCGACAATTTGTGAGCTGGACGTTTTTGTTTTTCAGTGATAATGGAAAATGAAAGCGCCCAGCTCAAAAACGAATAAATCCAAGGCATTTGTTCGTGGGAAGGGCCAGGAGTCGTAGTGCACTGGTCCCCCTCACATGCCAGGACACCAACCGGGCATCCTAGGGGGCACTTTTACAAAAACAAAAAAAAAGGTAAAAGAGCTCCCAGGTGCATAGCACCCTTCCCTTGTGTGTTGAGCCCCCCAAATCCCCCTCCAAACCCACTGCCCACAAGTCTACACCATTACTATAGCCCTAAGGGGTAAAGAGGGGGGCACCTACATGTGGGTACAGTGGGTTTGGGGGGGTTGGACGACTAAGCATTAAGCAGCACAATTGTAACAGGTAGGGGGGGATGGGCCTGGGTCCACCTGCCTGAAGTCCACTGCACCCCCTAACAACTGCTCCAGGGACCTGCATACTGCTGCCAGGGAGGTGGGTATGACATTTGAGGGTGAAAATAAAAAGTTGTGAAACATCATTTTTTTGTGGTGGGAGGGGGTTAGTGACCACTGGGGGAGTCAGGGGAGGTCATCCCCGATTCCCTCTGGTGGTAATCTGGTCATTTAGGGCACTTTTTGGGGCCTTATTCGTGAAAAAACAGGGTGCAGGAAAAGTGCCCTAAATTCTAGCTACAAACGCATACTTTTTGTCCATTATCGGCGAAAGGCGCCCATCTCTCCTCGGCCGATAACCACCTTCGCCACGCCTCCGACACGCCCCGTCAACTTTGTACGCTTCCGCAATGGAGTGCAGTTGAAAACGTCCAAAATCGGCTTTCCATTATACCGATTTATTCGTTTTTGTGAGATAAACGTCTATCTCCCGATTTGGGTCGAAATCTAGGCGTTTTTCTCTTTCAATTATAAGGTGAATAGTGGAATTAGAAAAGGTGCAGAGAAGGGTGACAAAATTATACAGGGAATGAGACGAATTCTCTATGAGGAAAGGCTAAAGCGGCTAGGGCTCTTCAGCTTGGAAAAAAGGCGGCTGAGGGGAGATATGATAGAGGTCTATAAAATAATGAGTGGAGTTGAACGGGTAGATGTGAAATGTTTGTTTACGCTTTCCAAAAATACTAGGACTAGGGGGCATGCAACGAAGCTACAAAGTAGTAAATTTAAAACGAATCGGAGAAACTTTTTCTTTACTCAACGTGTAATTAAACTCTGGAATTTGCTGCCTGAAAATGTGGTAAAGGCAGTTAGCTTAGCGGAGTTTTAAAAAGGTTTGGACGGCTTCCTAAAGGAAAAGTCCATAGACCGTTTTTAAATAGACTTGGGTAAAATCCACTATTTCTGGGATAAACAGTATAAAATGTTTTTTTTTTTTTTTTTTAACTTTTTTGGGATTTTACCAGGTATTTGTGACCTGGATTGGCACTATTGGAAACAGTATGCTGGGCTTGATGGACCTGTGGTGTTTCCCACTATGACAATATTTATGTACTTATGTAAATTCCAACTGGCTGTGATTCCTTGTTTCGTGCTGCCCTGTTGTGGGTCTGTTTCCATTCCAGCTGGCCATGTCTCTTGTGTCTTTGGATTCTGTGTCAGTGCTCCTGCTTATGGAGAATGTCTCATGTTCTATGCCTACCCATGGACTCCCACAGAGGGAACTTGCCCATTCTATCATAGTTCTGTATATGCCTAAACTGTGTATTGTGAGATTAAGCTACCTTTAGACCTGCTGTGATATGTATGATTATTTCTAGGGACCAATCTCTTGTGGCCCCTGTGCCCCAGGCAATTACCCTCACAAACTCTTGGACAACTCTCATCTATAGGTTGTCTGCGCATCCATAAGTGAATTTATGCAGAGAACTTGTGAAAGGGGACTATTTAGTGACAACTGTGATGATTTTTTTTTAAAATATATTTTTAGTAAAAAAGTGGACGGAGTGGCATAGTGGTAATATGGAGTGCCCAGGATTTAAATCCTGCTGATGCCCCTTGTGACCTTGGCAAGTCACTTCACCCTCAGTTGATTCAGGTACAAATTTAAGGCTAGGTTATGGATGCCCCATTGATCATAATGGGGCTTGTGTTAAATAATATGAATCAAATTTTATCAATACCTGTTAATTTTTAATAATGTGCATTTAAACATTAATATCTGTTAGTAAATCTAGCACTTAGACTGCCTGTGCTCTGGAGTCAGGGAAATACCTACTCTCCTCAAACATTTCTTGTCTTAAGATCTCAATAAAAAGATGTGAGATGAATCCACATTTAAACAATAGAAGGATGCTGTCAATCTACTCCAAAGGTTCTCAACCCAGTCCTCAGGACACACCTAGCCAGTCAGGTTTTCAAGATATCCATAATAAATATGCATGAGATAAATTTTCATTCATTGCCTCCACTATATGCAGCTCTATCTCATTGTGGATGTCCTGAAAACCTGACTGGCTTGGTGTGTCCTGAGGACTGGGTTGAGAACCACTATCCAGTACCTTGTAAGGGCTCAACTACAATTTATTATGTCACTGTTTAGCTCCATGTATATGCATGCAATCTTTTAAGAAATATTTCCAGTATGTTGGTTGAATCTAAATCCACTGAGCATATTACTGCTATTGTGTAGGAGCTGCTTCTCCTTCCTGTGGAGAACAGAATTGGATTCAAAATCTTATTACCAGTGTTAATCTATGAATCAAATGGGCCTGCAATATGCATCAGATTTATTGATAAGATACCACCCCTTCCCCTCCTCAGAAGCATTCAGGACTTTCCAGCAAGTTCTGTTAGAGGAGTCAGAGGTATCAAAAGGGAGATCAATGGGAACAAAATGCAAAGCTTCAGCCTGTGGTGGTCAGCGCTTTTCTAAATGCCATCTGTCTTGTGTTTTTATATCTAGATATTCAGTATCTGGCTGTACCTGAATACTGGTGCTGGCTTAACCCTTCATTGTCCCAGGTGCAAAAGCTTGGATTGTGAACCCACTAGGGACAGAAAAGTACCTGCATATACTATATGTAAACTGTTTTGGTTGGACCACAGAGAGGCAGTATATTAAATGCATAACCCAGACCCAGAATATCTAGATTTAAAGTGGCTTCCAGCATGTATCCAGGTACCTGCAACTTTCAAACCGATACCTGAATAACTATCCAGATAATGCAATATTTACCTTTTTGCTTCCCTAACTTTATCTGGATATTCGGTTTTATCAGGATCACTGTGTTGTATTATATTGAATGTTCTCTCAGAAGACTTTAATTGATCTATTCCCTGGGATATTTGAACTTTATAAATGATCATTTATTATGGGTATTTAAAAGATATATATCCCAAGGATTCTATATATGGTTCCCAAAATTGTGTGCCCGAGTTACACGTGCAACTTAATTGAGTTACAGCCATTAACTAGCATTAATTGGGCGCTAACAACCAATTATTGTAGTTAATTGGCTCCAATTAGGATTTGCACACACATCTTGCTAGGCAATATTCTATAAAGATCCATGTGCAAATTTTATAGTGCACAACTTAAAAAAGGATGTGGCCATGGGAGGAGCATGAGCAGGTTGGGGCATTCATTAAATATGTGCACAATATTACTGAGTACTGGGGATCTACACCTAATTTACGCATCAGGATTTACTTTCATTTGGTGTAAATCCTCACACCCAAAGTTTGGCGTGGAAATTGGCTCTAACCACTATTCTATAAACGACATGTAACTCAGAGCACCATTTACAGAATAGCACTCTATGCAGATTTTATGGGTGCTGTTTACTGAATTTAATCCTTAATGAATATTTGAATTTGTATTATAGAATTTGTTTAATTCATATGTACTGTGTTTATATATCAAATTGATATTTTGTAATCTGCTTTGGGCTTTATGGTGAGTGAGACATGAGGAAGAAATGAACAAAAAGCAGGCTTTAATTATGTGTATAGTAGAGAATTATTATTAACCAAAGTGCATGAAGCCTTCTGTAGAATGGATAGAGAAATGAAGGGCTCAGGATCACCTAATCATGAGTCCAGTTTTCAAGGCAACCAAAGTATTGAAGTAAACCACAGACATAACATAAACTTAGCTAAGTTCTTGCTTAAGCTGAAGGAAGTTCAAAACTCTGTCAGCTGTAACCCTGTCTTTTCTGATTGCCTTTTATCCTTGCGGTGATAGCGAAGGATACACAAACCCAATTCAACTGGCAAATGTATATTATCAGCATGACTTACTGCATTCGCACCTTTCCTAAAGTCTCATAGAATCCGGTCTCTTTTCCTCCAACGGTTTTACACCAAATACTATTTTTCATGTTGCGGTCATGACAGTCTTTGTTGGTTGAACATTGAAAATCTCATCACTGTGACCTCAGAATCCCTTCTAAAGATGGCCAAATCTGTTTCCATTTAGTCCCATTTATCCCTCTCCCATCACCATTGTTCTGTTTTTTTTGTTTGTTTGTTTTGGGGGGGGGGGGTTGTTCTAGGGGGTGGGAAAAATGTCATGCAGAACACCTGTAGATATGGAAAAATGTACACAGTACCAATGAGTGAGTTAAGAGTGCTAAGAGCTGGAAATACAACCTTTTCCCCTCATAACAAGCCGTGAGTCATCTCTTTTCTTTTTTTTAAGTTCAAATATTTGGTATTAAACAGTCGTCTCTTTTCTAAAGGTCTGAATGAGTTTTAGATTGGGCAAAGGGGTTGTCACCATACTCCCTCAGAATGGGTCCCAAATGCCTCTGGGTGAGTCTTCCACTCTTAAATTATCCCCAGTGATTTCTAGGTTACTGGAGGCCACACTCCCAGTGATCCCACAGTTCCCAGAAAGCACTCACAGACCCAATACCTGAATGTGGAGTCCCACAAGGATCACCTCTCTCTCCAACTATATTCAACCTAATGATGATCCCTTTAGCAAAACTCCTATCAAACCACAACCTCAACCCGTATATATATGCCGATGATGTAACCATATACATCCCATTCAAACAAGACATCAAAGAAATCTCCAGCGAAATCAATCAAAGTCTACACATCATGAATACATGGGCAGATGCATTCCGCCTGAAACTAAACGCAGAAAAAACCCAATGCCTGATACTCACCTCCCAATACAACACAACTGAGTTCAACGTGATAAACACACCAAACCTAAAACTTCCAATCTCAGAAACGCTAAAAATCCTTGGAGTGACTATCGACCGCCACCTAACACTCGAAACTCACGCAAATAACATAACCAAGAAGATGTTCTTCAGCATGTGGAAATTGAAAAGGATTAGACCATTCTTCCCAAGATTCGTCTTCCGTAGCCTAGTGCAATCCCTCGTCCTTAGCCACTTGGACTACTGCAACTCATTATACGCAGGCTGCAAAGAGCAAATACTGAGGAAACTTCAAACAGCCCAGAACACAGCAGCCAGGCTCATCTTCGGAAAACCTAAATATGAAAGGGCAAAACCACTACGAGAGAAACTACATTGGCTTCCACTCAAGGACCGCGTTACTTTTAAAACTTGCACACTAGTCCATAAGATCATTTACGGTGAAGCCCCAGCGTACATGTCTAATTTAATAGACCTACCACCTAGAAACGCCAAAAGATCATCCCGAACTCACCTCAACCTCCACTACCCAACCTGCAAGGGCTTGAAGTACAAGACGATACACGCGTCAACCTTTTCCTACAAGAGCACGAAGTCCTGGAATACATTACCACGCAGCCTAAGAATGATTAACGAACAAACCTCCTTCCGTAAACTACTGAAGACACACCTGTTTGAACAAACCTACGGAAAGAGCCAAAACACATAGAAACTACTGACTGTTCACAATGCAATACACATCCACATCTGATCCATCATCCCTTTATCCAGTCAATCACACATTCATCCATGGAACTATGTACACTATATGTCTAGGTGCCTATTAATGCCCTTTTTTCTCTCATTGTCTCCTCCTAATGTCCCTATGTTGTTGTCCAACTGCTATACTACTAAGGATATTCGAATGTCTCGCACAACTCTGTTCAATGTATTCTATAACCTAGTCGTAACAAATGTATTTCTATTATTCAAGTCTTATTGTAAGCCACACTGAGCCCGCAAATAGGTGGGAAAATGTGGGATACAAATGCAACAAATAAATAAACACACAAACCACCAGGACAGCAGAGTCAACAAACTGAAAACTGTTTATTGTCCTAAAAATATGGAACAGTGAAACATAAAAAATGCAATTAGCAGAACAATAACAGGTAACTGAAATATGGATCAATTATAACACTAACTAAACATTTGTTTACTTTCTAAAAATTATCTGGGAAGATAAGGACGTATAATTGTTCACAAAGCCAGTTAAGTTTTATTTGGTCCTACTTATGTGGTTAACTTGGCTGGTGAAGTGCTGAAAATCAGCACTTAACTGGCCAAGTGCTGACTCCACCCCCTGAACACCCCCAAAATATTGACCCTAACTGAACATTTTGAGCAGCACTATCTGGTTAAGTGCTGCTGAATATGACCTGTTAGCCCTGAACAAGCGATTTAACTGCACAGCAGCCATTTCTGACCAGTTAAATCCCTTTGAATATCAATCTCATGAATGATAGCATTCCGTAGTTTCTGCACATGTTCATAAAGTATGTGCTAAAATTCACACTGGCCATGGAGCTGGTGGTGTAAGTGGTAGTGACTGCACATACGAATGTTCTGTCACACTCAAACTAGTATTTTATAAAGTCAAGTAGGCATATCTTTGACTTTATACAACAAGTACTACTACTACTACTTATCATTTCTAAAGCGCTACTAGACGTATGCAGCGCTGTACATTTGAACATGAAGAGACAGTCCCTGCTCGACAGAGCTTACAATCTAATTAGTGCATGAAAATGCATGTTAATTGGTCATAACTATATAAACTAGTTTCATTATGCTTCCTATGATTTTAGTATATCCTTAAAGACTGGATGTATGCCATCTAGTTTCAGTACCGTTTGAGAGTCAAGATAAGAACAATCTGAAAGATTTGGCTAAGAAATTCCTGTAACTTTATGAGACAAAGAGAAAGGCAGCCTCAAGTGGTGAGTGTTCATGAATGGACAAAACTGGGTATATCTGCCATATGCCACTTCATGTTGCTCTAAACATGGTCAAATGTTTTCAAGAGGCGATAATATTTCCACAATCTTGTCTTTTTCTTTCTCCTTCTTTCCCTTTCTTCTCATTTCTCATGCCTTCAATGTTTCTTGTGAAAAAGCAAGTACACATTTTTAGACTGGCAGGATATTTGAAATATGACACATTAACCAAGCGTTATTTATTTATTTTATTTACTTGGATTTTGCTCACACCTTTTTCAGTAGTAACTCAAGGCGAGTTACAGTCAGGTACACTGGGTATTTCCCTGTCTCTTTACTGTACCTGTTTATTGTCTTTGCATTATGAAAGAGCCAATATTATACCTTCCTTTCTGAAAATAGTTGTCCTATCAAAAAATATAATTTATTTCTTCCTTGTGTTTCTTTCTGTCCACAGAAATATTCCAAAGGCATCATACTATGGGGCTCATTTTTGAAAGAGAAAAATGTCTAACTTTTGTATGGATTTCTTCTAAAAATGTCCAAATCAGTATTTTTGAAACCTGTTTTGCAGATGTCTATCTATGCATTTTGTCTGAGAGTGCATCCAAATCATAAGGGGCATATTGGGGGCATTTCAATGGCAGAATTAGGGCGTGCCTAACACTTGGACATTTTACAGCCATAATGAAACAAAACCAAAATGTTTAGGATGAAAACTTCAAAGTTTTGGTCTAGACCTGTTTTTCTAATGAATAAGACATAAAATGGTGTCCTAAAGGACCAGATGACCATTGGAGGGATGACTCCCTTACTCCTCCGGAGGTCACTGACCCCCTCCCACTCCCCCTCCCCAAAATGTGAATAAAAATAGTACTCACCAGCCTCTATGACAGCCTCAGATGTTATAGCCAGGTCCGATAAAGCAGCATGCAGGTCCCTGGAGTAGTGTAGGGGTGTGTAGAGTGCACTGTAGATAGGCCCATACTTCCTCCTACCTGTTTCACTTGTAGTGGAAACTATGAGCCCTCCAAAATTCACCAGAAACCCATTGCACCCACATATAGATGCCCCAATTACCTATAAAGGCTATTGTAATGGTGTACAGTTGGGATAGTGGGTTTTGGAGGGCTCAGCAAACAATATAAGGGAGCAACGGTGATATGTATACCTGGGAGCATTTATATGAAGTCCACAGCAGTGCCCCCTAGGGTGCCCCACTGCTCTCCTGGGAAATCCGGGGGACCAGTCTGCTAAAAATGCTGGTCCTTCCTGCATCCCAACGGCTTGATTTTGTGCATTTTTAACTTGTATGGGTTTTTTTTTTTTTTTTAAATGGCCTGAAAAGATAAATGCACAAAACACAAAACCTTGTTTGAAACAGTATTTTTGAAAAAAAGACACTTTTCTTTTTTCGAAAATGGGTATATTTCTTATTTGGACTTGGTACGTTTAGCGCAAAATGTACAAAGTCTGACTTAGACGTACTATTGAAAATAGCCCTCCATGTATCCTAAATCTTCTGCAAATGATTTTAGGTTTGAAAACAAATGAAAGGAAAAAAATATGATCTTACTGCACGTGTGCACCTCCTTCACTTTTTTTCAAAGCTTGTACACATGACTTGTGTACATTCATGGTTTTAACCATAATGAACGAGAGAAAAAGACTAACAATTTAAAAAGCACTAGGCCTTACTAAAATAATTGAGCTCCCTACAAAATCCCAATTTCCAGTTAGGAAGCTCATTTGAGGGATAAGTGAAAATTTACCTCTTATTACATGTGCCAACTTTGCCTTCAAAAGACTTTATTCCCAAGGATAAACAACTCAATATTTGCACAATATAATTAAGTGAAGGCATCTTTAAATGTCATACCAGCTTGTGCCATGCTTTAAATTGTTATGCATCAACAGAATTTAACGAGATGGCCAAGGATTCTTCTTCCTGCATGAATGTGATAAGCCACAAATACCGGGTAGCGTTTTAAATAGGCTGCCAAAATAAAGCATTTTCTATGCAGATTGTTCATAGAGCAGCAACGCTCCTATCCTGCCAAAATTACACCCACTAGTCCTCTGCAATTAGTAGTTAAAGTTGAAGTATCTCCAAGCTACAGAGTTTGTAATTTGGGAGCCTCCTGAAAAACATCTTTATGCGATTTTCCATAGAAAAGTGATTGAAATAGTTTTCAAGACACTGCTCTGCTGCATGGTCCTTTCAGAGGCCGAGAGATAGAGAAATCAATTAGTACTTTAGAAGCTCACTTTCAGTGAGGGGCTCAGAAGTTCTTTTAAAATGTAAAAGAACTTCTGAGCCCGTCCTTATTACCAGTTCAGAATCAGGTGATGCCTGTTTTTGAAGGACATAGGAAATGCACTATGTGCCCTATGATGGTTGAGACAGACAGATTTGTGCACCCCACCACATCACATGAATACTATTTGAAAGTAAACACCACATGCAAATCAGACTTCATTGTCTACTGCATCATGTGCCTGTGTAATAAGCTTTACATCGGTCAGACTTCACGTTCACTTTCACTCTACACACGTTTAGTTGAACACAAAAGTGTGATTAGAACTTTGAAACTCACTTCACCATTAGAGCACCACTGCAATACCCTCCAGCATTCATTTTCCACTCTGAAATGTTTTGTGCTAGAACTAATAACAACACCATCTAATTGGTTAAGAAGTGTCAGGAGATGCTTACTACTTCAGAAGGAGCAGCTGTGGATCTTCTGACTAAACACCTTGATTCTCAATGGTTTAAATGTGAAGGTCGAAGGGTGCCATTTCTTTTAGAAGATTGTAAAATTATAAAATTATGAAATAAATTTTTTGAAGCATGACATTGTCCCTTGTCAAAGTGTCTGTTTCTTTAAGAAAATCACTGCGATTGGTTGTCAGGTTCAGAGAGCGTCTGACATCAACCTTTTAAGAGGCAGCCATTTTTAGACTCACTGTCCTCCTCTGCGAAGTTGTGGACAGAGATTTCATGCTGTGCATGAGAAGTTTCTGAGAATGTTTTCTTTTGAGCCCAGGTTTTGCTTTACTGTTGTGCTTATCCTTTTACTTTTTTGCACAGATTTTCCGACCGACTGACCCTGAAGCAGGCGGTACGAAATGCTGGCCACCATTGGTCACGGTTTGGACTTAGAAAAGGAGGCACCTCTAAGCTAAGTACAAGACAAATTCATTTGTCCTGCATTTGATGACATTGCATGAAATCTAGGAATAAACAGTAGCTCTATCAAAATGTGAATAAGAACAAACAGCAGTTTTATCAAAGTGTTAAAACAATAAAAGAAAAACTTATGGCTATATTTCTAAGGAGTGGTTAAAAATACCAGGAGGTTTTTTTGTGCCTATGATGAAGCAGTCCTGTTCCCGTTGCTAAATACAGCTGGGAGCTTCTTGAAGCTTTTTCCTCCGGTAAAATCATAACCCTCTATATCACTTGTGAGTCGGATCTCTGTCGAGTATCCCTACCGTTTATAATTTTTACAGATTGAACGACCTTGTAGGGATCTTTCCCTTTTGTATTGGTATAGTTAACACCTTAAATTGTACATGCCAAACAACTGGCAACCAATGTAACTTTGCCAGCACAGATGAAATGTGCTCCTAACAGGAAACTGTACATAATAATCTAGTGAACAAGTTCTGAACAATTTTGACACATGCCAAGAGGGGCATAATTGAAAGGGGTGCCCAAGTTTTCCTGAGGACATCCTTGCAGGATGTCCCGGCGAAGGGGTGGGGAAACCTGTATTATCAAAACAAGATGGGCGTTCATCTTTCATTTCAATAATTCGGTCGGGGACGCCTAAATCTTGAAATTTAGGTCGACCTTAGAGATGGTCGCCCTTAGAGATGGTCATCCCCGATTTTCATCGATAATGGAGACCGAGAACACCCTTCTCAGAAACGACCAAACCCAAGTACTTTGGTCGTGGGAGGAGCCAGCATTCGTAGTGCACTGATCCCCCTGACGTACCAATACACCAACCAGGCACCATAGGGTGCACTGCAGTGGACTTCAGAAATTGCTCCCAGGTGCATAGCTCCCTTACCTTGTGTGCTGAGCCCCCCAACCCCCTCAAAACCCACTACCCACAACTGTACACCACTACCACAGCCCTTATGCGTGAAGGGTAAAAGGCAGGGTTTTTAAAAAAAGAAATGGATGTGCGGCAAGTGAAGTCCGATTACTGCTGGGTACACACTGGCACTGCAAAAATAAAAATATTTTTGTAGTACTGTAAATGGTGCGAAATACTGCTGGGCTGCTGTAGTAGCCCGGTGGTAGTTTCCTTTTAGCAAGCGCTAAGCATGCGTTGGGTTTTGTAAAAGGGCCCCTCATAAAGCCAAATGTAAGAAGCTAGGCACACTCAGTTCTGGGATGGACAAGAGGTAGCCATTCTTCCATGTGCCACCCCACTATGAAACATTGAATAAGAGCAGAGAGAGCAAGTGATGTGAGCTGTAGGTTACACCCTCTTTAAAGGGTGGAAGTAGGGTTTAAATTTTTGTTTCACAGTTCTGTGCACTCCCTGATTGCTAGACTTCATGGTCAGCTCTTTAATGTCATACTATCATTCCCTCTCAAAGTGTACCAGGAAATTAGTGTAGATGGATGTCCTCTTTGGAAATCACTAAAGAAGCATTTTGTACTGAATAATTTAAGCCATTTGAGATCACAGTGCTCAGCCAATCAGCAAGTGTCTTTTCAATGCCCAGGAAGCACTTCTTTCCTGGCAGGAGTATCTTTAGCACACAGAACATTATAGTCATTTTAAAATACAGTATAAAGGCTTTTTAAAAATGGTGTTATTTAAAACATAACTATGGTTTGTGAACGGCCCCCTGGGTAATGCAAGTCATAAAATGCTTTGAGAAATATGCTTATAGCATGGCCAATAGTGAGCTGGTGTGAATTTAAGTAACTAATGTCTGGCAGGTAAAGGCATTTCTTGGCACCTCACATTCTTCCTCAGAAACCCTTTTTGGGGGGCATGTAATATGTCCAAGTATGCAGCAGCTTTATTTCAAAATTTTCTGAACATAGGCCCTACATGTTTCTTTTTCAGTTCAGAAATGAAAATTATAAGAACACAAGCGTTGCCATAGTGGGACAGACCGAAGGTCTATCAAGTCCAGCATCCTATTTCCAAAAGTGGCCAATTCAGGTCACAAGTACCTGGCAATATTCCAAAAGAGTAAAACAGATCTTTTTTTTTTAAATTAAATTAAATTTTTTTATTTTTTTTTATTTATAACCATTTAAATTTTTACAAGCGATAAAACAACTTGCTGGAAATACAGAGAAAGTAATATGTAAGAATTATTTCAGTCAGATAATTCTATTCTCTTCCTTAGACCACTAAATAGGGAGAGTGAAACAAGATAAGGAGATCAATTAAACAGTAAACAGAACCCCCCCCCCACCCCCCGTGGTATTAACCTGATTATCCCAGATATTACTCGTGTAATTCATTATTCCACATTGATCATCTGGTTGGCTTCTTCAAGGCCAATACGGTGTATAGTCAAATCATTTAATTGAAAAACATACTTATTGTCCAATATTAGTTAGAAATAATACATCTGATTACATTCTTTCTCTTTTAAAAACCAGAAGTTATTTAACGATACATATACTTAAGTCTCTAATTCAAATCCCACTGATTAAAGTAATCCCAGTTTTCATAGGCTTCACTCCTTTTAAAGTAATAATTTGAGGAAATATTTCTGAGGAAAACTTTAGGAGTCATATCCGGAACTCTGGGAAAAACAATAATCTCGATATTAATCATCTATAATAATATTCATTTTATTATTCAAAATTTCTGGTCTATTATCATAACCACTTCTTGCTCATGTAGAATCATTTGTTATATCAATTTTTTACTCTCAAAGGGTTCAGTTGAATTGTCCATGTAACTCTCTAATAAAATTATATCTGAAACAAAATTATTTACTGCCACCATTAGGTCCCGAAGCGCCTTCCAGGTGGTATTCAATGTAACCTCCACGGGAGCCAAAAACTCCAAGTTGATTTCTCATAGATGTTTAGGAGTGGTTTTGCCGATTCGGGTTCTGCTGTAAACGTCCTCTGTTTCAGCATATACCTCTAACTCACTCCTCCACTCCTTTGGACATGGTGGTTGAATAATTCGGGAGCGATGGAGTTGTTTTTTCCAGGTCCAAGAGCGTTGACGCTCCTTCGCCAGCGCTAATCAAATGACTCGCCAACCCTTTCATCTTTGGGCAGTTCGTCGCGCAGCGGTCCCGCACTTGCTGCTGAAGGATAAAACGCTGGCCATCGGCGGCTGACCGCCGGTTGTCCCCTTCCTCTCAGTTAAGGTAACTGCAATTGCAGAGAGGAAATTTATGTAAAAAGGACGAAACTTCAGAGGGCAGCTGGGCCGTTGGGCTTACGAACTTCAGGTCACCATCTTACCACTCTCCCAGTTTGGGACACTCTTTGTCTGGTTTCTCCTCAGAGGCCTGTCTGATAAGTACATAAGTACATAAGTAGTGCCATACTGGGAAAGACCAAAGGTCCATCTAGCCCAGCATCCTGTCACCGACAGTGGCCAATCCAGGTCAAGGGCACCTGGCACGCTCCCCAAACGTAAAAACATTCCAGACAAGTTATACCTAAAAATGCGGAATTTTTCCAAGTCCATTTAATAGCGGTCTATGGACTTGTCCTTTAGGAATCTATCTAACCCCTTTTTAAACTCCGTCAAGCTAACCGCCCGTACCACGTTCTCCGGCAACGAATTCCAGAGTCTAATTACACGTTGGGTGAAGAAAAATTTTCTCCGATTCGTTTTAAATTTACCACACTGTAGCTTCAACTCATGCCCTCTAGTCCTAGTATTTTTGGATAGCGTGAACAGTCGCTTCACATCCACCCGATTCATTCCACTCATTATTTTATACACTTCTATCATATCTCCCCTCAGCCGTCTCTTCTCCAAGCTGAAAAGCCCTAGCCTTCTCAGCCTCTCTTCATAGGAAAGTCGTCCCATCCCCACTATCAATTTCGTCGCCCTTCGCTGTACCTTTTCCAATTCTACTATATCTTTTTTGAGATACGGAGACCAGTACTGAACACAATACTCCAGGTGCGGTCGCACCATGGAGCGATACAACGGCATTATAACATCCGCACACCTGGACTCCATACCCTTCCTAATAACACCCAACATTCTATTCGCTTTCCTAGCCGCAGCAGCACACTGAGCAGAAGGTTTCAGCGTATCATCGACGACGACACCCAGATCCCTTTCTTGATCCGTAACTCCTAACGCGGAACCTTGCAAGACGTAGCTATAATTCGGGTTCCTCTTACCCACATGCATCACTTTGCACTTGTCAACATTGAACTTCATCTGCCACTTGCACGCCCATTCTCCCAGTCTCGCAAGGTCCTCCTGTAACCCTTCAGCATAGCCCTCTAAGTCACTGAAACACACAAGCCCCTCCACCCCTACAAGGTGGTGTCCCTTCGGAGGGGGAGTAAAACAGATTTTATGTTGCTTATCCTAGAAATAAGCAGTGGATTTTCCTATGTCCATCTTAATAATGGCTTATGGACTCTTCTTATAGGAACTTGTCCAAATCATTTTTAAACCCAGCTAAGTTAATTGAATTTACCACATTCTCTGGCAATGAATTCCATAGCTGAAATGGGGCAGAAGTGATCCCTAGTTTCTATTGCCCAGACGGTTTTTTGTTTTCAGAAAGACACCCGCCTCAAGGCACCATTTTGAAAACAGGATTCATCAGAGTAGCTGCCATATTTTGATTATTGGCAATCTGAAGGATAGGGAAACAGGGGTCTGAGGAAGGCCATTTCTCTCTTTTAGATTTTTTAAATTTATTTTGTTTGTTTTTTTTACCTTGATGTTTGTTTACTATATTCAAAAGCACTTATCTAGATAATAGTGGAATAGTGCCTCTGAACAGGGATGGATTTATATATAAGCTAGACAAGCTACAGCTTAGGGCCTCACACTTCATTAGAATGGATAGTTATTAAATCTAAAATTAAATTCCTAATTTATCAAGGGGAGGGAGTGGCCAATTAAATGTTATAGTTTAAGAGTTACAAAATGCATAAATCCAGCCCTGTCTCTGACTATCCTTACAGGCCACCTATTCCAGGGATATGGTATAGCAAGGTGGAAATCATGGAGTCCAGGATTGGCAGTGAAGGAGAACACAACACGGAATGGTTCTCCCAGTAAACAAAAGTCAAGACACAGGCTTTGGGAAGTTAAGAGAAGAGAGGTAATGAGGAACTGCAGAATGAATGCAGTTGTGGGTGTTTAAGAGAAAGATTGTACATGGAAGTAGATGCAGGAGAAAATGTAATATATGCAGAGATCTTGAAGGAGTGGAGGAATGGTCTAATGGTTAGTACAGCAGCCTATGAACCAGGGAAACTGGGTTCAATTCCCACTGCTGCGCCTTGTAACTCTAGGCAAGTCACTTAACCCTCTGTTGCCTCAAGGTATAAAATAAGTGCCTGTATATAATATATAAACCACTTTGATTGTAACCACAGAAAGGCAGTATATCAACTTCCCATCCCTTTTCCTCTCATACTTAGATCTTTTCAACTTAGAAAGGCTACAACAAAGTGGTTTACAATTTTTACTGTGAAATATGAGAAGCAGTATGCAACTTAAACACAGAAATAGTAGAATGAGAAAATAGTGTATAGCAAAAAAAAAAAAAAAAAGCAGAAACATCTATAATGCATATGTACCCCAAATTCCCAGACCAACATTGCACTCTTCTCCATAGGCTGAATTAAACAGATAAGTCTTTAACCCATTCTTAAAACAAGCATGATTTAGTCACTTTAGAAAGGGGGGGCTTGCATGGTCATAATGACATTCAAGGAAAAAAAGTTGTATGTTAAAGTTTGAATAAACTGAAATGGAGATAGATAGCGAAGAGAGGAATAGGTGATAGTAATCAAAGCTGGAAGTGATAAGAAAGTGGATACAATTTTTGGTAGTCTGATAAAAAATGGACAGATTTTGGTGATATTATAGACATAAAGATGATATATTTTAGTAGTGTTTAAGATATGTGCAAAGAAGGAGGAAGAGTAGTTAAATTAGAAGAATATAGATCCTCTATTTTTGGTGTCGTTGGCCCAAAGTTGTGGCATGTTTGCCATCTACTTTGTAAGCAACATGAAATTTGAAGAAGGAGTTATCAGATCATAACAGTTGTTTTATTATATATTATTTTTATGTTGTGTCTTAAATTTCTGATATGTTATTACATATGTTTTATTTGTACCCCACCAAGATCGTGCAGGTTATGAATGATTTAAATAAATAAATAGCTGAAGATGAACCCATAGATGTAGGCTGAGAAAACTGGGAGGATGGCAGTTTACTCTAGTGAGATAGAAAAAGAGGGAGATAGAGGAAGTAGAAGGCAAGATAAGAAGTTCTGTCTTTGCCACAAAGACTGAGGTTTGGGACTGGGTGTCTAATGAATGTTCTGGTGTGGAGTGAGAGCTCTGAAACCCATTAGCATAAAGGTGATATTGAAAGTTGTTGGAGCTCTTCTGAGCAGGGACCGTCCTTATTTGTTAATTTGTACAGCGCTGCGTAACCCTAGTAGTGATCTAGAAATGTTAAGTAGTAGTAGTAGTAGGAGTTCAGAGCCTCAAGGGAATGATCCTAGAGAAAGAATAGGACCCAGGACAGAACTCTGAGATACATGTGCAGGGAAAGAAAAATGTATCTAGCAGATTAAGAAAAGAGAATTAAGTTGCTGCATATTCTGGGTACCTTCAGAACTAAAATTAGACCTCAGAACTAGGTGAGTATCATAAATCACATTCATTTGCTGTTGTGTTAATGCTTGCTGTATTTTTTCATTTACAATCTAATCATCCAAAGAGCATATTACATGTCATGGGTCTGTGAAAGTGATTTAAACATACTGCTTGGACCTAAAGTGGCCTTTTCAAACTAAACAGGAAGATTTACTTTCTGCTAACAGAAATTGGAGCACAGGGATCTGGAGGTCCTCTAATATTGGTGAATGAAGAAGAAGACCGTATCTGAATTCAGGAAAGCAAGGATCTCTTAGGGAGAGGCTGGGATAGTACAGATAAGTACTTGATATGGATGTGCAGCTGGGATAAGCCATATGGTCTTTATCAGCCATTATTGTTTTTTAAGCTTTCTGTGTTTCTATAAACTTCAAAAGTGTAAACAATGGGAATGAATGTCATAGAACTTCAGTATAGTTTAGTTCATCTACAGATTTAATATATCGTCTTTCACACTGGGTACAACAAAATGGTGCACAGCCCCTCTATATTTTAACAATTTTAGTTCTAATTACCAAGAAATAAGAACAGAGTTAAGCTGAGGTGGACCGATCATTGGAACAATAGGACAGTGCCCAAGGGCCCACAACAGTGGGGAGCTCAATCTCTCCTAGCTTGATCACTTGTGATGGGTGGTTAGGGGCCCAACACCCTTATTGCCTAAGGGCCCAGATCACTGTCAGTTCACCCCTTGAGTTAAGCACTCTGGGGGCAATTTTGTAACATAGGTGCTAACATTTATGTGCCTATTGCACGCCCAAATGTTTAGAATGACGACATTTATGCACATATCTGTGCATGTACAGGTGAAGCTGCCAAAATCCCACATACCTGCTATTCTGTGAATACAAATTTAACTTCCATAGCATGTATGTCCAAGGGGAGTATAGACATGGGTGGAGTATGGGTGGGACACAAACATGAGCATAACTTATGCTGGTTATGTGGGTATCTGCAGCACTTAAGCAACAATACACCAGCTCTATGGTTTGTATAAGCATTGATGTACCTAGCTTGCTTGCCACTGGGGCAGGTCACCGTTGTGCCCCCCCAAGGTTCATCACATCACATCCCCCCAAAGCGTGCCACACCTCTCGAGGTGCATCACCCCCACCACCTTTCTTCCTAGCAAGTGGGTGTATGGAGCAGTCACGCGGCTGTTGGCTCTGCTAGTCCCCTACTCCAGAACAGGAACTAACATCAGAGAGGCAGAGAAATGGCAGAGGTGACAGCCGCACGACTGCTCCATGAACCCCTTGATGCCTGCACCCGGAGTGGACCGCCCCAACCGCCCCACCCTTAAAAGCATAATCGTTGCCATACTCTGACAGACCGAAGGTCCATCAAGCCCAGGATCCTGTTTCCAACAGTGGCCAATCCAGGTTACAAGTACCTGGCAAGATCCCAAAACAGTACAATACATTTTATGCTGCTTATCCTACAAATAAGCAGTGGATTTTCCCCATCTTAATAATGGCTTATGGATTTTTCTTTTAGGAAGTTATTCAAACCTTTTTTAAACACCGCTAAGCTAACTGCTTTTACCACATTCTCTGGCAATGAATTCCAGAGTTTAATTACAAGTTGAGTGAAGAAATATTTTCTCCGATTTGTTTTAAATTTACTACTTTGTAGCTTCATTGCGTGCCCCCTAGTCCTAGTATTTTTGGAAAGAGCAAATAAGCAATTCACGTCTACCTGTTCCACTCCACTCAGTATTTTAAAGACCTTTATCATTTCTCCACTCAGTTGTCTTTTCTTCAAGCTAAGAGCCCTAGCCCTTTCCTCATAGGGAAGTCGTCCTATCCCCTTTATCATTTTTGTTGCCCTGCTCTGTACTTTGGTATGCTACTGGGTGTAAGTGCTGACGCCTAAGCGCATATGCTAGTATTCTATAAAGAAAAGTAGATGTGTATGTTTCTTTATAGAAGAGGCTCCTACCATGCGTCCTCCAAACACCTCCTTGTAGTCTCCCTGTTATAGAATTGACCTTTATATGCTGACCTCTTTCAGAGAAGATCTGTATCATGTGAAGTGGGTCAATTCCAAAGCAAGACTTGCAGTAGTAACTAGCTGCCCACCAGCTAAAATATAGTTCAACATGATTAGCAGAGGTCTGCTGTCCTAGCTTTAAATACAACACATCCACGTGTCAGGCATCCAGATGCTGAACCTAAACAACAAATAAAAACTGAGTTGTCAAATTTACATAATAGATACTATTGGTCGAGGTCCGATATTGACGAGTTACTATTGACTTTGTGAAAGAAATGGCGGCCAATGAAAATCAATCTTCTGATGCCACCACTGCCTTAAACACCAGCAAAGGAAACAAACAGCTCTAAACAATACAGCAGAAACCACATATCAATTACACTAAATGCTCCAGCATTTTTACTTCTCAGCCTGCAACACAGAGTCTAGTATTCTCTCCTGCTGCAATGGGAAGATAATGGCACTCTATTGTTCTTAGGCATCTGGCAGCCAGATAAGAGTTGCCTGCACTCAGTAGATAATGAAAGTGGGCATACTTAACATTGTGAGTTTGAAATTTCTTGGGTCTTGGAAAAGCTTCTATGAAGCCCACTGACCTCCCATTGAATATTAATTAGCTAATTAACGGATTTATTGTTCCACACAATTTCTGGAGGGGCATTTTTTCTCAAGTGCCATTATTTTTTTTTAATTATTTTTTGCTTTGCGCATAATTGAATCTTTGTGGCTGCCAGCATTTTGTGCGTGCTTTGGCAAGAGAGGAAAAGAGAGAGAGGGAGAAAATTAGAGATGAAAGACAAGAAAGAGCACTTGGAATTTTGTTTGATAGAATGTTTTCCATCCTGTCAGTTAATATTTTGTGATGTAGGTGGATTAATTGCTTATATTTCTATAACAGGGGCTTACAAGCTTTTCTTCTGATATGCTGGCTAGACTGAGGTTATTACTGTGTGGGGTCACTATTCCTTAGAAGGAACATTGGTATTATATTTAAAATATGTAAAACGAAGCTAATGTAGAGTATGGTTCATGCTCTTTCTTCTACTACTACTACTACTATTTAGCATTTCTATAGCGCTACAAGGCGTACGCAGCGCTGCGCAAACATAAAAGAAAGACAGTCCCTGCTCAAAGAGCTTACAATCTAATAGACAAAAAATAAAGTAATCAAATCAATTAATGTGTACAGGAAGGAGGAGAGGAGGGTAGGTGGAGGCAAGTGGTTAGGAGTCAAAAGCAATGTTAAAGAGCTGGGCTTTCAGTTTAGATTTAAAGGTGGCCAAGGAAGGGGCAAGACGTAGGGGCTTCCTTTTGCTCCCTTCTTCTCTCACCCCTTTAGCCATCTGCTCCCTTTTCCTATGGCTCCTGGAAGCAAGGAAGAAATGTGTCTGTTACAAACAGTGTATCAGTCCTTCCCTGGCCGACAGGGGGTTGTTTGGCTGGGGATGGATATGGCCTACTTTTGCCTGCTTTTAGATTAAGCAAATTTCTTCCTTGATGTTTTCAGCTTCCACTGTCTCAGCACCTTGGATTTTTACTACCTTTTCACACCCTGACTTGTTGATTATCACACTTGTATTATGCTCACTATTGCACCTCCAGGGCAACTTCGAATAACCATAGTAAATTTGTTTTCAAAGATTCTTTTTCAACTGTACTTTCAGCTACAGTGACTTAGGAGTGCTGTGTTGGCATAGAGCCATAAATGGCATTATGCGTTGCAAACAATTCTACTAGGTCTTATTGGAGGGAATATGATCACAGTCAATAGTGAAAAAACATTTGGTGCCCTCAGCTACTGCTACGTTCCTTTAAATAGGTTTTATGAACTCCAACAATGCAGTTTAAAGGTCTTTAGCTTTTCAGACATTCAGAATTACTCGTGGTAGCAGTGTGAGTGAAAAAAAGACTGGATTCCATGGGTTGCTGTTGTGATATGGTACACATATACCAGCTGATATCAATGAGTGCTATAACTAGAAAATGAGCTATACATATACAACTTTTGTAGAACAAGGGATTCCATGCCAAGAGCAGGTTGTCCTGTAAACCCAAGAAGAATTGTAATCACTAGCACTCAAAATTTATGAGAACTGTGCCTAATTTAGAAGAAAAATGGTTCTGTCCTCTTTTTCAAACCCATGTTTTAGTTGAAATGTTTCAAGTACAATAACATCAACTTGGTTAAAATTCACAGGAGGATACTTGGCCCCACTCTCCTCTTCAGCATGATTCCAGCATTCTTCTCAACATCTCCAGGTCACTCTCAGCACTCTTCATTCTCCCCTCCTTCTTGGGCACTTCGGGGTGTCCATTTCCTTACTGCCTGGTCATCATCCTATCTTCCTCTAAGAATAAGGCTGTGTTTTGCAGTGCTATGAGTAGTTTTCTAAAAGGCAGCTTACAGGCAAAACAGCATGGCCGACAGAGATCCATCAGCCAAAGGTATTCTCTATGTAGAGGACTGGAAGGGGAGAGGAAGCATTCGAAGTGCTATGCTCTGCTGTATGCTTGCAGTTGATAAGAGTTTGATAGAGATGATTTACGTCTAGACACTTGGTCACAATTTGAAATGCAGCCACCAACACTAGCTGCCAGAAATACCCACATGGGAAAGGTGGATTCTATTCCTTTCTGAAAAAAAAAATGCAAGTGGGCCACAAAATCCAAGACAGGTAAAAGGAAGCAGACCAGAAAAGAATTGGAATATAATGTTTAATTTAGTGATTGACTACAACATGTTGAGGAGTTAAAATACAATGCCTAACACGGCCATGATCATTACTACAACACAAGCCTTTGAGGAAGAGTGTTTGCTGTTACTTTAGTGGTGAATCATTTGTTCACACTATTTTGGTTTTATTTGCCCTGATGCAGCCTATGGTAAGGGTGCAACATGGCTTTGTCAGTCCCTGTATTTTTAATCATCAACGTGTTGTAGTCAATCAATAAATTCAAGCTTATAGATAAATTTTCTTCTGGTCTGCTTCCTTTTACCTCCATGTTCTATTCCTTCCTGTACATCTTTGCTAAGGATAAAAAGAAGTCCTTTGAATTCCAGCAGGGAGTATTATAAGGAAGTACTTTCACTAGAAGTGAGACAGAAACCATTAACAATATCTTTTGTTTCATTTCCTTTCATTTTAAAAATAAGCCTTGCCCCGGGACAAAGCAAACAAACCATCCTGAACCCTCTTCTCATAGCTCCCAGCTGCTTCTCCACTAATCTCTGTGACCTCTTACCCATCCATTGGCCATTTACTACTACTACTACTACTATTTAGCATTTCTATAGCGCTACAAGGCGTACGCAGCGCTGCACAAACATAGAAGAAAGACAGTCCCTGCTCAAAGAGCTTACAATCTTCCTAGATGTTTTTTAGATGTTTTGTGTTTAATGCATCTATCTTTTTGGTCCATTAAAAAAAAATGTCTAAGGGAAAAATGCACAAAAACAAGCCATTGGGATGTATGGGAAAGACCAGCATTTTTAGTAGACTGGCTGAGCAGTGGGGCACCCTAGGACATAAAAGATCCTAGGTACACATCTCTCCCTTACCCCAATATATTGTATGATGAGCCATCCAAAACCCACCAAAAACTTACTTTACCCAACTATACACCACTACTATAGCCCTTATGGTAGCAAGTGTCACCAATATAAAAGTACAGTAGGTTTTTGATGGGGTTTGGGGGAGTGACACTTACTACTACAAGTGTAACAGTTACAGTGGATCAGGGGAGGCCCAAAGGTATCTGCTGCCTGAGGCGAAGGATGAGATGGAGCCCACCCCACCACCCCCAGCTCCTCCTCAAAACCACAATCAGGGAGTAAGAGGGTTGGGAGTCATAGAAAACAATTAAGCAATTAAGTTTATTATGAAATCATGAAAATGCATATGAGTCATATATTTATGTATTATATGCATATGCACATAAAGCCAAAGTCAAAAAGCCTGATGCATCAAACCACACACAAAAGAAAAATGTCCAGTCCATTCTATCAGGGTTGAGCCCTCCGTTGCTGGTAGGTGCCACAGCCTAGCTTGGGAGATCGTGGGTGTGGGGAAGGGGGAGGGGGAGAGTGTCTTCTATTAAGGAGAGGAGGTTCAGGGGCTCTTTTCCAGTTGGAAAAAATAGACTGCTTCAGATTCCTATATTGAACCTATCTACTATAATAAAACTCACCCTCAACGTTCTGAAGACAACGTTCTGAAGTCACTCAGTCACTCCCTGAAGGTTCATGGATTCATGGTGGTGAAGCCACAACACTGACCATGTCTCTCTGCCCCGCCCTCGCATGACGGATCAATCAGAAAAAACACCCTCAACATTCTGAAACACAAAGGACCATCACGACACCGTTCCCAGGCAACGGCCCAGCTGGAAGGATTACCCGCGACCCAGCCAGCAGCAAACAGCAACCAAGGACAGCACAGCACAGCACATCCCCCAAACCCCAAGCAAAAAACAAAACAAAACAAAAAAAAGACACACATCAACAACCTGCACACACACCGCACCCTCACACACACACACACAATAACTCTGTGACACATACACACACACACAAAAAAAGCCACATGCTAGCGCTCGTTTCATTGGTTTCGGAAACGGGCCTTTTTTACTAGTATATCAATAGAATCCCTCATTTCTTTTATACAAGGAAAACAAAGGCCATCACAGTAAAAATTAATCATAATAATAATAATAATAGACTGCAAACTAGAAACATATGTAGATGTAAAATGAAATAGAAAACAAACAAAAACAATAAGTGGATGCAGCAGAACCCCAAAGAAGGAGAAATGAAGATGCATTTGCCGCTGAGCCAGGGTCCATGTGCCCCACCCACCCACCCATTGTGAATGAATATAAAACCTGAAGAAAATTCAAACTCGATACACATTTAGCAAACAAGTCATATAACAGTAGCACCAATGGTATGATACAAACAGCATGAACTGTATTTATTACTTCTGGGGGAATTCAGCACAAAATGAAAATTTCTGCATAAAACCTTTTGGGAAATTTGGTGCATGATATTTTAAAATTCTGTATTTATTATTTTTTGTGCAGAATTTCCCCAATCATAAAGCATGACCACTCCCCCAGTTTCTTCTTTCCCCAGTAATAATCACTCTCCAGGCTCTACCCTCTCCATTTCTTTCTCACCCTGACTTAGCTTGAACTCCTTCTCTTCCCCCAGCTTCCTAGTTCTTTCTCTCCTTTTAGTCTCTACCTTTCTCTATTCCTTCTGTCCTTGCCTCCCACCTTACCGTGTCTTTCTCCCAGATCATGTGGCATAAGAAGAAGCAAGCAGCTGCATTTCAGACCATTTCCTCTCCCTCTACCAGCATAGGCCCACTGCTTATTTGAACCCCACCTTTGTAACCCTTCTACTCCTTCTACCCCCATCTGACATCTCTCTCTACCCCTTCTGCCCCCAAGTCCATCTGCCCTCTGCCTTCCCCATTCATCTCCCCCTTTGCCTTGCCCATCCATCTGCCATCTCCACCCTGCCATGAGTCCATTTCTCCCTCTCCCACTTCAGCCTCCTTTGCCATCTCCCAAATCCATCTCTTTCTCTACCTCCCCTCCATCCCTACTCTCCCATCTTCTCTTTCCCCCTTCCACTCCCTCTGCCCTCACCCAAGTTCATCTCTCCCTCTCCATCTTCTGCCCCACCCCCATCCATCTCCTTCTCCCATTCCCTCCCATGAATCTGACATCTCTCCCTCTTTTCCATTACCCCATCCTCAAGCCTTTCATCTTCTTTCCTCTCTCCATTCCCTCTCTGAGTCCAACCTCTCTCCATCTCTCCCTTCCATCTCTCTCCCCTAAGTCTGACATTTCTCCCTCCCTTCTTTCTAGTACCCTGAGCCAAGGAGGTTAGATAAAACAGGAAACAGAGTGACGTCAAAAAGTTGAGGCCAATTAGGTTAATCTCTGTTTCCCTTTCTCCACATAGCTGTCATTGCTGTACACTCAAAGCAAGCAAACCTATGAGCTACTGCATCTACATTGCCGTTCTTTATTGTTGGTAGCATTTTTATTTAATCTTATTTATATTTTCAAACATGCCATCTTGTGCAGCATACAGATGTACATAGAAGTATAATAACGGAATAACTTTTCATAGGTAGAGTAGTAATTTGTTATAAATCATAATCAGTGTGTCATTTTGAGGGGCTGGTTATAGGGACACTCTAGCACTGTTATATTCTTGCAGAGATTTTTTTCTGCTGGTAAAGGGCCACTAAAACAGACATCATGTTATGAGAATCAGGTGCTCAACAATCAGAGTTTCTATTTATTTACTTATTTGTGATATTTATATTCCACATTAAATATGAATTAAATTGAAACCTGAGAGCATTTAAAATCTTTTTTTTTCTGTGCCTACTTCAAAAGAAAAAGATAGCATGTGGGAACTTGCTCCTTTTGTTTTGTGGATTGCAGTGGTATGTTATTGGTATTGAATGAGGGAAGGGCTTCCTTCATGTGGAAGTTCTGTCCAGCATCAGTCTAAATGTGCCAACATTGTCCAGTTCAGCATACTATTAGCTAAGTTTATACAAAGTTAATTATGTTCAATGGAAAAATAAATCTGTTGGCTCAGGCTGCTTGCTATGTGAATATTCCATCACTGTTTCATTATTGTTACCACGTATTACATATTATGTGAATTTGGTTAAACTTTGATTGTTTTGCTTTTTAAACCCAAAGGTGAATCATAAGGGTGGTTGGACAATTATGTTTAAACTGTGCTGTTTCTGACTTTACTTGTTTTGGAGTGCCTTGGGTCCTGCTGATCTGTACATCTTCTGTCTGGAATTTTGGAAGATGGAAATGAGAAAAAAAATTAAGGATGTACTCTGTAGAAGTTTTTATTTACTTTTGAAATGTGTGTATGGATGCCTGTTCTGGTGTGTGCATGTGATAATATTTGAATAGCTGTCTATACTTATGGTTATGATTTCTGAACATGTGGTATCATTAAAGGACAGACTTTTAAATGCCCAGTTGGGTATATATGCTAATCTCAACTTTGATAAATGTTTCCGACATATTCATCTACTTGCTTCCATGATATATCTGAATTCTATTATTATCCTCCACCTTTTAAGTCACTGCCTAACCAGCTGGATGGTGATAGCACAAGGAAAGCAAGTTTGGTCCAGTGAAGATTAACTCAAAATAACCTGTTCCTTAGCTGGGCTCTAGTATTATTATATTGAAAATGTAACAATACCACTCCTTTGTGGTTATGTTCCACTAATAAGTTAAATTATTAAATACCCTTTGGGTGTATGACTAGAAACAAAAACACACACAGTTATATATGCAATATCATAATTCCTCTGTACAGCCACAAAAAAACCTTTTAGGGTGGATAGTATTCATAAGGAGCTCCTTTTATTATTGACCAAATAGAGATAAGAGTTTTCAGTTTTGGCACAGTATAAGTCATCACAAGAAGAAAATATAAGAAAATCAATGGACTGCATTTGGGGCTTATAGCCCATTTAGTTATTTTTAAACATAAGAGATGTACATGAAACAATATATTTATTTTTATTTTGACTTATAACACCACTTGCCCCTGAAACATGTTCAAAACAGAGTAATCCATTTGTACATCTAAAATGTAAACTTCTACAAAACAGATGCAGATATAATTCCATATGCCCCAATGAAAGGAGAGTCGATTTTATTTCCATTTAATTTCAGTATATTCCATCTTTATAACACCAGGCTTCCCAAGGCAGATTACAACAACAGTTAAGATGAACCCATCAAGAAACAGGATATCCTAACTAAAAATTGGTCATCTGTATTGTATAGAACAGTGTAGAAAAATGAGCATAAAATTCAGAGTTTATAGCTGCTGTTTCTCTACCAGCAATATATTTTTAAGCTGTTTTAGTGATATTCAATTGTTATTTCATGATATTTATATTTACATATGGGAAGCTTTCAAATAAATTAAAAAGCTGTCAAATAAGCAAACAAAATATTTTGTCCTCCATCTTGTAAAGCGCTGCCTATCCAACTGGAACAGCTTTATACAGGTGATCACAAATAGGCAGTCCCTTATTTCTAATAATCTTGGAGTATTGTGTTCAGTTTTGGAGGCTGTATCTTGCTAAAGATGTAAAAAGACTGGAAGCGGTGCAAAGAAAAGCTACAAAAATGATATGGGATTTGTGTTGCAAACCGTACTAGAGACTCGCCGACCTCAACATATATACCTTGGAGAAAAGGAGAAACAGGGGTGACATGAAACAGATGTTCAAATATTTGAAAGGTATTAATCCGCAAACAAACCTTTTCCGGAGACAGGAAGGCGGTACAACTAGAGGACGTGAATTGAGGTTGTATGTTTTCACGGAAAAGGTGGTGGATACATGGAATGCCCTCCCGCGGGAAGTGGTGGAGATGAAAACAATAATGGAATTCAAACATACGTTGGATAAGCACAAAGGAATCCTGTTTAGAAGAAATGGATCCATGGAATCTTAGCGGAGATTGGGTGGCAACACTGGTAACTGGGAAGCAAAACCAGTGTTGGGCAGACTTCTATGGTCTATGTCCTGATCGTGACTGAATAGATATGGATGGGCTGGAGTGTAAATTTTAAGGGGCTCTGTCGTTGGCTTCAGAACTTTAATACAAGAAGAGTGCTGGGCAGACTTCTACGGTCTATGCCCTGAGAATGGCAAGGACAAATCAAACCAAACTCGGGTATACAGAAAAGTACCACATACCATGTAAAATCAGTTTATCTTGTTGGGTAGACTGGATGGACTGTACAGGTCTTTATTTGCCGTCATTTACTATGTTACTATCGGGCTTATTTTGATCGCCGGCTATCTTCCGACATAAATCGATAGATGGCTGGCGATCTCTCAAAAGCAGCAAAATCAGTATAATTGAAAGCTGCTTTTTTGCCACCATCGCCGCTTTTCCGTCGCCGAGCCGGCGAAAGTTCAAGGGAGCATGTCGGCGGCATAGCGAAGGCGGGACATGGGCAGGCATGGGCGTGGCTACCAGATGGCCAACTTCAGCGCATAATGGAAAAAACAAAAGCGGCGTTAATCAGTATTTCACCGGTTTTACTTGGTCCTTTTATTTTCACGACCAAGCCTCAAAAAGGTGCCCCAACTCACCAGATGACCACTAGAGGGAATGGGAGATGACCTCCCCGTACTCCCCCAGTGGTCACCAACCCCCTGCCACACTAAAAAAATAAAAATAAAAACCTTTTTTGCCAGCCTGTATGCCAGCCTCAAATGTCATACCCAGCTCCCTGACAGCAGTATGCAGGTCCCTGGAACAGTTTTTGTTGGTTGCAGTGGACTTCAGGCAGGCGGACCCAGGCCCATCTCCCCCCCTACCTGTTACACTTGCGGTGGCAAGTGTTGAGCCCTCCAAACCTCCCCAAAACCCACTGTACCCACACGTAGGTGCCCCCCCCTTCACCCATAAGGGCTATGGTAGTGGTGTAGAGTTGTAGGGAGTGGATTTTGAGGGGGGTTTGGGGGGGGCTCAGCACCCAAGGTAAGGGAGCCATGCACCTGGGAGCTATTTTAATTTTTTTTAAAACTTTTTAGAAGTGCCCCCTAGGGTGCCCGGTTGGTGTCCTGGCATGTCAGGAGGACCAGTGCACTACAAATGCTGGCTCCTCCCATGAGCAAATGCCTTGGATTTAGCCGGGGTTGAGATGGCCGCTTTTAGTTTCCATTATCGCTGAATAACAAAACTGGCCATCTTAAACCCGGCGAACTCTGGCATTTGGCCGGGCCAAACCGTATTATCGAAAGAAAAGATGGCCAGCCATCTTTTTCGATAATATGGTTCCGGCCAGCTGTTTGCGGCGCCGCCAAAATAGATCGCCGGCAATATATTTCGTCGGTGCTGTTCGATTATTCCCCTCTATGTTATTCTTTTTATTATTGTTTTCAAGAGCATTTGTTGTTGTTTTGAGTGAACCAGTGTGGTGGCAAGCTCTGCATACTGGCTTCAGCCCGTATAGGCTCACCCCATCTCCTATTTTATCTAACCTCCTTGCCCCGAGCCCAACATCTCTCACACTCTCTCTCACCCATCGCCCACCCAGCAGGCCAGCATCTCCTCTCTTTTTCCCTCAACCCTTCCCCCCACCGAGTCTACCTTTAATTTGTTTCAAAACTTGCCAGCCTGACATCTCTCTCTACTGTGCAGCCCGCCCCAATGAAAACAGGAAATTACCTCAGAGAGGGCGAGCCACTGCAGTAGAGAGAGAATGTTGTGCTGGCGGCAGGGCAGTATATGTGAATCGCTTCCGCCGCCCTGCAAATTTTGAAACAAATTAAAGGTAGACTCGGGAGAAGAGGGTTGAGGGAGGAAGGAAGTAAGTAAGTAAGGAAAAAATGAGATTCCGGCCAGGGCAAGGGAAGGAAAAATGCTGGATGAGGAGAGCTGCAAAGTGCTGGCTGGCGGCAAAATGCCTTTCCCTTGTACTGCCGCCTAAGGCTGCTGCCTTACTTTGCCTCATTTTAGGGCCATCCCTGGAGTGGATCATGGTCCTTCTCCTTCTTCACAGTGCACTGTACTGACCACTAGGCTACCAGGGTCCTGCTTGCTGCTCTAATAGGACTGGTCATAACATCTGAATCTGTCATAGAGGCTGGTACGTACTGTTTCTTTCACATCTTTGTGGGGGGGGGGTCATTTCTTTATTTCTCTAGTGATCATTTGGTCATTTAGGGCACTTTTTTGGCATAGTCATTGATAAAACAGGTCTTGACAAAACCGTCCAACTTTTAGCCCTGGACATTTTTGTTTTGTTCTGTTATGGTTGAAAAACTTCCATATGTTAGGAATGCCCAAATCCTGCCTTTAACATGCCCCTTGACACACTACCTTGTGATTTGGATGCAGTGCAGATGAACAGTATAAAAAAATCTTCTAAAAATGGGTTTAGAAAGTAGCAATTTGGACATTTTTGCGAGAAAACATCCATCTGCCAGTTTATGCCACCTTTGGAATATTTTTCTGTTTCAAAAATGAGCCCGATAATCACCCACGTGTCTTGATTAAAAAGACAACAAATAAGTGCATCCCTAAACCTATTAACCTAGGCAGCTTGTTATAACATTACTCTCTTAAAAAGCAATTCTACGCAAAAGAAATCTACTGTAGCTGCATTTAATTTTCAAAAGAGTGACTACAATAAAATGAGGAAAATGGTTAAAAAGAAACTAAAAGGATTGGCTGCAAAGGTTAGGACACCACAGGGCTCATTTTCAAAGAGAAGGACGCCCATCTTTCGACTCAAATTGGAAGATGGGCGTCCTTCTCACAGGGTCGTCCAAATTGGTATAATCGAAAGCCGATTTTTGGAACTCCCTAACTGCTTTCCATCGCAGGGACGGCCAAAGTTCAAGGGGGCGTATCGGAAGTGTAGAGAAGGCGGGACTTGGGCGTGCCTAACACTTGGACGTCCTCGACCCATAATCGAAAGAAACAAGGACGTCCCTGATGAACACTTGGATGACTTTACCTGGTCATGTTTTTCTTACGACCAAGGCATAAAAAGGTGCCCGAAATGACCAGATGACCACCAGAGAGAATCGGGGATGACGTCCCCTTACTCCCTCAGTGGTCACTAACCCCCCTCTCACCCTAAAAAAATATCTTTCAAAATATTGATTGCCAGCCTCTATGCCAGCCTCAGATGTCATACTCAAGTCCATGACAGCAGTATGCAGGTCCCTGGAGCAGTTTTAGTGGGTGCAGTGCACTTCAGGCGGGCAGACCCAGGCCCATCCCCCCTACCTGTTACATTTCTGGAGGAAACAGTGAGCCCTCCAAAACACACCACAAACCCACAAACATCTAGGTGCCCCCCTTCACCTGTAAGGGCTATGGTAGTGGTGTACAGTTGTGGGTAGTGGGTTTGGGGGGGGGGGGTTGGGGGGGCTCAGCACACATGGTAAGGAAGCTATGTTCCTGGGAGCAATTTATGAAGTCTACTGCATTGCCCCCTAGGGTGCCCAGTTGGTGTCTTGGCATGTCAGGGGGACCAGTGCACTACAAATGCTGGCTCCTCCCACAACCAAATGGCTTGCATTTAGTCATTTCTGAGATTGACGTCCTTGGTTTCGATTATTGCCGAAAATCAGAAACGACCAAGTTTAGGGACAACCAAATCTAGGGACGACCAAATGTAAGTATTTGGACATCCCTGACAGTATTTTCGAGATGAAAGATGGACGTCTATCTTGTTTCAAAAATACGGGTTTCCCCGCCCCTACATCGGGACGGTTATAAAGAATAAAATTATAGAACACATAGACAAACATAGCTTAATGGGACAGAGTCAGCATGGATTCAGCCGAGGGAAGTCTTGCTTCACCAATTTGCCTCATTTCTTTGAAGGAGTGAATAAACATGTGGATAAAGGTGATCCAGTTGATGTAGTGTATCTAGATTTTCAGAAAGCTTTTGATAAAGTTCCTCATGAGAGACTCCTAAGAAAATTAATGAGTCATGGGACAGGAATCAAGGTTTTGCTGTGGGTTAGGAATTGGCTATTGGACAGAAAACAGAGGGTAGGGTTAAATGGTCATTTCTCTCAATGGAGGAGCGTGAACAGTACTATTTAACATATTTATAAATGATATGGAAATCAGAACGAGTGAGGTGATCAAATTTGCAGAATATACAAAACTATTCAAGGTTGTTGAAACACTTGCGGACTGTAAAATATTGCAGGAAGACCTTAGGAAATTGGAAGACTGGGTGTCCAAATGGCAGATGAAATTTAATGTGGACAAATGCAAGGTGATGCACATCGGAAAAAATAGTTCAAATCACAGTTTCTTTATGCTAGGGTCCATCTTGGGAGTCAGGGTTCAAGAAAAAGATCTGGATATCGTTGTAGATAATACACTGAAATCTTCTGCTCAGTGTGTGGCAGTGGCCAAAAAAAGCAAACAGGATGCTAGGAATTATTAGGAAAGGGATGGTGAATAAGACTGAAAATACTATAATGCCTTTGTATCGCTCCATGGTGTGTCCGCACCTTGAGTATTGCATTTAGTTCTGGTTGCTGTATCTCAAAAAAGATATAGTGGAATTAGAAAAGGTTCAAAAAGAGTAACACAAATGATAAAGGGGATGGAACTCCTCTTGTACGAGGAAAGGCTAAAGAGGTTAGGGCTCTTCATCTTGGAAAAGAGACAGATGAGGGGAGATATGATTGAGGTCTACAAAATCCTGAGTGGTATTAGAACTAGTAGAAGTAAATTGATTTTTTACTCGTTCCAAAAGTACAAAGACTAGGGGACACTTGAGGAAGTTACATGGAAATACTTTTAAAACAAATAGGAGGAAATATTTTTTCACTCAACGAATAGTTAAGCTCTGGAACTCTTTGCCAGAGGAGGTGGTAACAGCAGTTAGCGTATCTGGGTATAAAAAAGGTTTGGACAAATTCCTGGAGGAAAAGTCCATTGACTGCTATTGAGACAGACATGAGAAACAAGTGCTTGCCCTGTGATTTGTAGTATAGAGAGTTGCCACGTTTGGGTTCTACCAGGTAGTTGTGACCTGGCTTGGCCACTGTTTGGAAAACAGGATACTGGGTTAGATGGACCACTGGTCTGACTCAGTATGGCTACTCTTAAGTTCTTATGTTCTATGTTCTAACTGGACAGGGTAAATGTGCACTTACACATGTAAGTTCTAGCAGGACACTTAATCACGATTCTATAAGGCACACATATGTGACATATTGCATGTAAATGGGAGGGAGTATACATATGGGCGGAGCATGCCAGGGACATAGACGTGTCTCCCACTTATATGCATAAGTTACAGAATACTGTGAATTATGTGCATCCCTGTCACTTATACATGACTGCAGTTACACCTGCTTGATGGCTGCACTGTTCCCTCTAAGCTGAGTGGGAGTCCTCCAATTGCATTGTTATCAATAAGGGGAGATGCTTCAATGTTATGTTTTCATTGCCTGGGTCCAGGAAGATTCCTTGGAGTCCTGCAGAGCTTGCCTTTCCCTCACTATTAAAAAAGTGATAGTGAACACCCCCACTGGCAGAACTGTAGGTGGAGGACTCACACTCAGCTTAGAGAGAACTGTGTATGACTGGTTTAGCTCTGGGCATGTAAATCTAAGGCATGCCATCACCAGGTTATACCAATATTCTGTAATAGAATTTGGACACTTAGATGTTGTTTTACAGTAGAAAAGGTTCTTGCCACATGGCATTGAGTGACTAAATGGAGGTGCCTAGTGACATATGCATTCAAAATGCGTGTGTTGGATACACACCCCCTGTCAGTCCCTCCCTTCTCTCTCCCGCTGTATCTTTCCCTTCCTTTCCCGGCCCCACAAAACTCTTGCAATTTCCTCCCTCCCCCATGCCTTAAAATCACCTCCAGCTTCACCTGGGCAGGTAACAGTGGCACTCATAAGCTGCCTGTGCCATAGGCAGCCTATGAGTCCTGTTGCCACTGCTGCTGCCACTTTCACTGCCCTGACAAAGACGGGAGGTGATTTTAAGGTTGGGGGGGGGGGGGAAGAAATGGCATGAGACACACCCCCTTTTCAAAATTCCTAGCTATGCCACTGGAGGTGCCCATTTATTGAATTGCCTCCTTAATGCTAAAATCTATAAGGCTGATATTCTGTGTGTTATACCTGATTAAAGTTAACCAGATAATTTAACCTGGATATTCAAATGTCATGTCTGATTGAATCACTGCATATACTGGCCTAACATTAGCTTTAACACAGCAATTTTTCTGACCAGACTTAATTAAATATCCTTAACTGGATAGTGTTAAATCTTAACACTATTCAGTTAAAGATTAACAATGTTCCACCACATCTCAGACTTGTGCAGACAAATGTTAATGGTCTGAAGGGTAGGAAATGAAAAGGGTAGAGTTCATCCAGTTAACTTCTGAAGTTCCCTGGACAAATCATTGTAATATTGCCTCCTTTAATTACAGCCATATGTTATAATTTACCATGTGTACTGAAATATTACACAGAGCACATTGAGAACTGTTTTCTGTTCATTATGGGCCCATATCAAACATCCCATCTCACAGAGATGCTTTGTCAGACATTAATTTTTATCAGAATCATAATTATATTTGCAAATATAATCAGTTGGTCTCATGATGGAACAGAAATGAAACTAACTATTGTTATCCAACTCAGCAGTAATTTTATGGAAATAAAATGCAAGAATTCATCTCTGCTTTGTGTGGAACATTTTCTGATTTGGAACTGAACCACTCTGAGTTTACCCAGTGTGGCATATTAAGAATGCAATCTGTCTATTTAGGCAAGCTAACAGAGCTGTGACTTCTAGCGCCTCAAGATGGTTCATTGGTTGTGAAAGTCACTTAAAAAAATTTTTTTTTAAGATAAATAAAAATTACTGTAAGAAAATGGAAGATTCATCAGCTCAGGAGGAATAGTCCTGCACTGGCATCCTTGAGATTTGACGATACCATTACATAAGCAAGTCACTCTAAGCTAATAGCATCGGGGATCTGATCAAGATAAGCTCTCTTACAGTTTACTTGTGTCTAAAACTTATCATGTGGCCTCTATGGCTATCAGTTAGTTGTTAATGCGTGCCACTATATTTGGGTTTGCTAATGTCTTTAGCATCCAGTTTCTTTCCTGTCTTGCTTGATGCATCCAAGATATGAACCAAGACGAGAAGGAAACCAGATGTATTTCACCAGTGATTCTGGAGAACAATCTTAAAGTGTGACTTATCGAGATCACATCATAAATGATGAGATACTGAAGAAAAGCAACTCCAGAAGATTACAAGATCTTAATAACAAACACAGAGTCCAGATGACAGGACACATTTTATATATGCAAGACCATCATCATCCCAAAGTGGAACAAAAATGGAAATCTGCTGGTGTATTGAGATGAAGAGGAAGACTGAAACAGACCTGGAGAAACCCATTCAAGAGAGATCTATGCAATGGAAGCACAACCTGGGAGGAGATGGACGCCATTGTGGTCAATCAGGATAGATGGAGACAGGGCCGGTCTTAACAAGTGCGGGGCACTATGCAGACCAATTTGATGGGGCCCCACCCTAGCCCTGCCCCCACCTAACTCCGCCCCCACCTAGCTCCACCCCCACCCTAGCTCCAGGGCCGGCTACCCCTCCCTCCGAGCTCCCGGTCATTTTTTAACACCCCCTCCAAAATCCAGTACTAGGTATGCCGAGAATACAAAACACTCAGGACCTATTGAGCAATTCTACCATACCATAAGCAGTCATTTCTACGAATCACACAAAGAAAAGGAAAACATCTTAAAACACTACAGTAAGCACTAGAACATCAATTCACCTATTGTAAAATGAAACCAGACAGAATAGTACAGATTGTCGATCCTGCACAGTTATTGCCAACTGAAAGCCATGTCTTTTTCACAAACACAGATACACCCTAATCCACTATAGAATAAGTAGTAATATTTAAACTTTCTATTTAGACAAAAATTTAACTGAACCCCCAAGATGCCAGACTCTGCATACAATTCAACACCACAGAAACAGAAAATGACCCCTAGTACTGTGCAAAATATAAAGGCAGCAGATGTAAATTTGAAAAAACTAACAAATACCAATCACCACTTTACAAATTAACAAATAGAAATAAAACAAATACAGAAAATAAAATAATACCATTTTATTGGACTAATACATTTGGCTTCCAGAGGCCAAAATCTCCTTCCTCAGGTCAATACAGTATAGTACTGTTACAGTATCCTATCCTGACCTGAGGAAGGGGGTTTTCTTCTCTGAAAGTTAAGTCGAAATGTATTAAAATTAGTCCAATAAAAAGATTACCTTATTTACATGTTCTATTTATAAACATTTATTAACACAGCTACAATACTATATCCTAAAGCAAAAAAATAAAAATATATATTTTATTTACAGTTTGTTGTCTCTGGTTTCTGCTTTCCTCATCTTCTTTTCACTGTCTTCCTTCCATCCAGCATCTGTCATCCAGTGTCTGCCCTCTCTGCTGTCTCCTCCATCCAATGTCTGCCCTCTCTCCCTGCTCCTTCCATCCACATCTGCCCTCTATCTCTGCCCCTTCCATGATCCATCCACCATCTGCCCCTGTCTGCCCTCTCTCTCTCCCCCATCCATTCACTGTCTGCCCTTTCTATCCCTGCCATCCACTGTCTGCCCTTTCTCTCTGCCCCTTCAATCCACAATTTGACCTTCCTCTCCCATCCATCCAGGGTTTGCCCTCCCTCTCGCTACCCCATCCAGGATCTGCCCCTCTCTCCGCCCCTTTTTCAGTCCCCAGTTCCAGCCCCACTATCCCACCAGTCCCCCATTTCAGCCCCAGCCCTTTTCTGCCACCAGTCCCGAGCTTCAGCCCCCCAGCCACTTCTCCCTATCCCGTTTTCAGCCTCCAGTCCCAGTACTAGCCCCCTTATCCCACCTACCCTCCTTTTCAGCCCCCAGTTCCAGCCCCCTTCATCCACATGCCTTGTATTAGGGCCCCCTTTTCAGAACCATTCTCCCACCTGACTCACGCATTCCCCATTTTCCCACCAGCCCCAGGCATGGCCCCCATTTTCCCATATGGCCCCTTCTCAGACCCCAGTGCCTGCCCCCTTCAACCATCCAAGAACCCCCTCCCCAGTCCCCTTCTCCCATCTGTGAACCCCCTCCCCACCTCGGTCCCCTTCTCCCATCCAAGAACCCCAGTCCCCTCCCCACCCGTCCCCTTTAACCATCCAAGAACCCCCTCCCCACCCCCTTCTCCCATCCGTGAACCCCCTCCCCACCTCGGTCCCCTTCTCCCATCCAAGAACCCCAGTCCCCTCCCCACCCGTCCCCTTCTCACATCCGAGAACTCCCTCCTCAGTCCCCTTCTCCCATCCAAGAACCCCAGTCCCCTCCCCACCTGTCCCCTTCTCACATCCGAGAACTCCCTCCTCAGTCCCCTTCTCCCATCCAAGAACCCCAGTCCCCTCCCCACCCGTCCCCTTTAACCATCCAAGAACCCCCTCCCCACCCCCTTCTCCCATCCGTGAACCCCTCCCCACCTCGGTCCCCTTCTCCCATCCAAGAACCCCAGTCCCCTCCCCTCCCCACCCGTCCCTTTCTCACATCCGAGAACTCCCTGCTCAGCCCCCTTCTCCCATCCAAGAACTCCAGTCCCCTCCCCACCCGTCCCCTTCAACCATCCAAGAACCCCCTCCCCACCCCCTTCTCCCATCCGTGAACCCCCTCCCCACCTCAGCTTTAGAAATGTTAAGTAGTAGTCTCCTTCCCATTTGAGAACCCCCTCCCCACCCTTCCCCCACCTGAGAACCCCCACCCCACACACCCTTCTCCCATCTGAGTCCCCCCCCTACCTACTAGCTTTGTTCTCCTGCCGCACACCACCCTCACTGGCTTTAAAAAAAGAAATTGGAATCGCCAAAGGGACAGGCAGCACCTCGTGTCTGCCCTCCCTGCTACTAAAAATGTCTTTGACGTCGTCATTGGGCCTTCTCACATTGAGTCCCGCCCACCCTCGCGGTAATTGGAAGTTACCTCAGAGAAGGGCGGGACTCAATGTGAGAAGGCCCAACGACGACGTCGAAGTCGAAGACATTTTTAGTAGCAGGGCAGACGGGAGGCGCTGTCTGTCACTCCGGCGCTACCAAATTCTTTTTTTAAAGGTAGGACAGGGTGGGAGCAGTGGGTGCAGGGCACCCCCCACCCGCTGACATCCGGGGCGGACTGCCCCCACCACTCCGCCGTCGTGCGCCATCCGAGGGAGGGAGGGAGGACTGGAACTCGGGCGGTCGGGTCGGGGCGACCTTAGGCGCGCCGCGCGGGGCCCCCCTGAGCGCAGGGCCCTATGCGGCCGCCTCGGTCGCCTCACCTTAAGACCGGCCCTGGATGGAGAAAGCTTGTTGTCTGATGTGCAGAGATTCACAAAAGGAACTAAGAAGAAGAAGAATACCATTGCATAAAATGAGTCCAGCAGTCAAATAACATGCATTAATGATGCACTTTAGCTGTATATTACCAGGCAGTCAAGTTAGGGGTTGCAGTCTAAAAAATTTTATTTTCATGCAATTACTTTTTTCATTTTTCATTTCATTTACTATACTTATACCCAGTGCATTTTTTCTAGCAAAAAAGGTGCCAGTACTCAAATGCTAGGCCACCCTTCACGGGTGAGGTGATCACTGAGGGACCCACCTATCTAGTAGGCCTGAACTGTTAAGGAACTGAATATTGGCTGGAGTATTGAACCCGGCCTGAACCCTGTTTGTAAACTGCATTTTGATTTTGGGAGTGGAATTGAATTGAGAATAAAACACTTTGGCCCTAAGTCCAAATGGCAGTCTTGTTCTTTACTGGAAACCTGTGAGCCTAACAGAGTTGCTGGCACCAACCCAGAGCGGAGGAAGCAGACTCCTTTACAGTATGTCAGAAACAATATTAAAGCGACTGAAATGCAGGGTGTCACGGTCTGAGGCTCAAAACAAACAGTCACGGACTCTGGAACAACGTGAGCCCTTGGCCTACTGTTGTCGAGCGGCAGCAGGAGGCAAACCCCCCAACCAGGATTGGATTGACAAGCAAGGATGGAGCTTACGTTCCCACCCGAAACCTCCACTCACAGGACAAATCCCTCCTCTCAGTACCCTTCTCCACCACCGCCAACTCCAGGCTCCGCCCTTTCTGCCTCGCCTCACCCTATGCTTGGAATAAACTTCCTGAGCCCTTACGCCAAGCCCCCTCCCTGCCCATCTTCAAATCCTTGCTCAAAGCCCACCTCTTCAGTGTCGCCTTCGGCACCTAACCTTCATACCTCTATTCAGGAAATCTAGACTGCCCCTATTTGACTGATTGTACATTTGTCCTTTAGATTGTAAGCTCCTTGAGCAGGGACTGTCCTTCTATGTTAAACTGTACAGCGCCGCGTAACCCAATAGCGCTTTAGAAATGTTAAGTAGTAGTAGTAGTAGTCGAGCGGCAGCAGGAGGCAAACCCCCCAACCAGGATTGGACTAACAAGCAAGGATGGAGCTGGAATCTGGAATGGACTTGGCTTAGCTGGAACGGGATTCTGGAACAGACTTGTCTTGGCTGGAACTGGATGCTAGAATGGACTTGACTTGGCAGGCAGTGCTGGAACAGACAGGACTGGAGCTGAAGCTGTAACATAGTAGATGACGGCAGAAAAAGACCTGCACGGTCCACCCAGTCTGCCCAACAAGATAAACTCACATGTGCCATTTTTTGTGTATACCTTACCTTGATTTGTACCTGTCTTGGCACAGACCGTATAAGTCTGCCCAGCACTATCCCCACCTCCCAACCACCAGCCCTGCCTCCCACCACTGGCTAAGCTTCTGGGGATCCCTTCCTTCTGAGCAGGATTCCTTTATGTTTATCCCACGCATGTTTGAATTCCGTTACCATTTTCCTCTCCACCACCTCCCGCGGGAGGGCATTCCAAGCATCCACCATTCTCTCCGTGAAAAAATACTTTCTGACATTTTTCTTGAGTCTGCCCCCCTTCAATCTCATTTCATGTCCTCTAGTTCTACCACCTTCCCCTCTCCAGAAAAGGTTCGTTTGTGGATTAATACCTTTCAAATATTTGAACGTCTGTATTATATCACCCCTGTTTCTCCTTTCCTCCAGGGTATACATGTTCAGGTCAACAAGTCTCTCCTCATACGTCTTGCAATGCAAATCCCATACCATTCTCGTAGCTTTTCTTTGTACCGCTTCCATTTTTTTAAACATCCTTCGCAAGATACGGCCTCCAAAACTGAACACAATACTCCAGGTGGGGCCTCACCAACGTCTTATACAGGGGTATTAAAACCTGCATTATAGGCAGACAATGCAGGAACAGACAGGACTGGAGCTGAAGCTGTAGGCAGACAATGCTGGTACAGACAGGACTGGAGCTGAAGCTGTAGGCAGATAATGCTGGAACAACAGGATTCAGGATACTCAAGCAGGATTCAGGATTCTCACACAAGCTTGGCTGGAACAGGATTCAGGATTCTCAAACTGGGCAGACACAAGCAGGGTCAGAACTAAAGCTGAAGGCTTGCAGGGCAGACACAAGCAGGATGGGAACTGAAGCTAAAGTCAAACAGGGCAGACACAAAGCTGACCCACACAGACAAACAACAGAACTAAGGCTGAAGCTGAAGGTAGAGGGGACTAGAACAAGCAAGGCAGACTAGGCAGGACACAAAACTGACCCACACAGACAAGAACAGAAGCAGAAGTGCACACAGGCACCCTAAATAAGAAATCAAGACAAAAGTGTCCACGGGCACACAGACTATGAACAAGGCAACAAGAAATCAAGACAGAAGTGCCCACGGGCACACAGACTAGAACAAGGCAGAAGTGCTACACTGCACACGGACTAACCTGGAGACCTTTGGCATTGCAAAGGCCCTGAATGAAAGTCCACCACTTCCTTATAAACAGGACAGAGGCAGGAAACACACTGAACACCAAAGTGAGGCTTGAAACACACAGGAAAGAAACAACAATGCAGACAGGAGCCAGCTCAGAAGCTGACCATCGGGACATAAGGTGAGTCAGAGAGGGATCACAACCACAGTCGTGACAGAGGGGATATGGGGACAGGAAGAAGTAATATGGATTGCCCTGAAAAGAGAAGACGGAACCTCTATCCACATGGGTGTTGTTGACAAACCTCTGACATAATTGGAGCAGCTTGATAAAGATCTGGTTGCAGATGTCCAAAGGTTGGGAAAGAAAGGGGAAGTGCTGTTACTGGGTGATTTCAACTTGCTGGATGTGGACTGGAAAGTTCCATCTTCAGAATCGGAAAGAAGTAGGAATATAGTGGATGCCTTTCCAAGTGCTCTGCTCAGAAAAATGGTGATGGATCCCACAAGGGAAGGAGCAATGCTGGATCTGATGCTCACAAATGAGGAAATTGTGTCTAATGTCAGAGTAAATGCCCACCTGGGCAGTAGTGATCATCAAACAGTTTGGTTTGATATAACGGCTACAGCAGAAGGCAGCCACTCAAAACTCAGTCCTGAATAACAAAATGGAGGCATACCTGAAGAAAGAGCTGAAAGGATTGGAAGGCATACTAGAAGTGGAAAGACAGTGGTCCATGCTGAAAGGAGCTATTAAAATGGCTACTGACCTTTTAATGAGGAGAGTAAATAAAAGCAAGGAGAAAAGGAAACCGATATGGTTCTCCAAACAAGAGGCTGAGAAAATAAAGGCATTTGACAAAGTACCTCATGAAAGACTCCAGAGGAAACTGGAGAGTCATAGGATAGGAGATAGTGTCCTATTGTGGATTTGAAACTGGTTAAAAGAGAGAAAACAGAGAGTAGGGTTAAATGGTCAGTATTCTCAATGGAGAAGGGTAGATAGTGGGGTTACCCAGGGGTCTGTGCTGGGACTGTTGCTTTTTAACATATTTATAAATGATCTATCTAGAGATTGAAGTAACTAGTGCAGTAATTAAATTTGCTGACAACACAAAATTATTCAAAGTTGTTAAATCGCAAAAGGATTGTGAAAAATTACAAGAGGACCTTATGAGACTGGGCATCCAAATGGCAGATGATGTTTAATATAAGTAAGTACAAAATGAAACATTTGGGAAAGAGTGGCAGCTAAGAAAGCAAATACAATGTTAGGTATTATTAGGAAAGAAATGGAAAACAAAAATGAGGATGTTCTAATGTCTTTGTATCACTCCATGGTGCAACAGCACCTCGAATATTGTGTGCAATTCTGGTCCCCGCATCTCAAAAAAGATACAGTGGAATTAGAAACGGTAAAGAGAAGGGCAATGAAAATGATAAAGGGGATGGGACGACTTCCCTATGAGGAAAGGCTAAAGTGGCTAGGGCTCTTGGAGAAAAGACGGTTGAGGGGAGATATGATAGAGAACTATAAAATAATGAGTGGAGTGGAATGGGTAGATGCAAATCGCTTGTTTACTCTTTCCAAGAATACTAGGACTAGGGGGCACGCAATGATGCTCCAAAGTAGTAAATTTAAGATGAATTAGAGAAAATATTTCTTCACTCAATTTGTAATTAAACTCTGGAATTTGTTGCCAAAGAATGTAGTAAAAGCAATTAGCTTAGCGATTTGAATAAGTTCCTAAAAGAAAAGTCCATAAGCCATTATTGAAATGGACTTGGGGAAAATCCACTGCTTATTTCTAGGATAGGCAGCATAAAATGTATTGTACTGTATTGGGATCTTGCCAGGTACTTGTAACCTGGATTGGCCAATGTTGGAAACAGGAAGCTGAGCTTGATGGACCTTTGGTCTGTCCCAGTATGGCAATACTTATGTTCTTATAAAGGCAAAAGGAGTGGCATTCATGAAATACAGGAAAACTCAAGTAGAGGAGCACAAGTATTCTGGGAGAAGCTGAAAGATTCCAAGAGGGAGATACGTCTAGCAAAAGCAGAGGCAGAAGAGCAAATGGCTAGGAATGCAAGGAAAAGAGAAAAAGGTGTATTAGTGAAAGAAGGAAAGCTAGAAATGGAATTGTGAAACTGAAAGAAGCTGTGAACGTCTATGTGGAGAGTGATGATGAAAAAGCAAACGTGCTAAACAAATACTTCTGTTCTGTGTTCATGGAAGAAAATCATGGAGAAGGACCATGATCATCTGGTAAAGGTACATATAAGAATGGAGTGGATATCACACCATTTACAGAAGAATGTGTTTATGAACAACTTGAAAAATTGAAGGTGGACAAAGCCATGGGACCGAATGGGATCCATCCCAGGATAATGAGGGAGCTTAGACAGATTCTGGTGGATCCTCTTAAAGATTTATTTAATAAATCCTTGGAGACAGGAGAGGTTCCGAGTGGTTGGAGAAGAGGATGTGGTCCCTCTTCACAAAAGCGGCGACTGAGAAGAAGAAGAAAACTACGGGCTGGTAAGCCTCACTTTGGTTATTGGAAAGGATAGTGAATTTCCTGGAATCCAATGAGTTACAAGATCTGAGACAACGTGATTTTATCAAAGGTAAATCATGCCAAATGAATTTGATTGAATTATTTGACTGTGCGACCAGAGAACTGGATCAAGGACATGCACTAGATGTAATCTACTTAAATTTCAGCAAAGCACACGGTCCCTTATAAAATGTTCTTAAATAAATTTGAAAGGCTGAAGTTAGGACCCAAAGTGGTGAACTGGATTAGAAACTGGTTGACAGACAGACACCAGAGGATGGTGGTCAATGGAATTTACTTGTAGGAAGGAAAAATGAGTAGCATGGAGGGGCATAATCGAACGGGGCACCCAGGTTTTTCTGGGGCCGTCCTCGCAGGACGGCTCCATGAAGGGGTGGGGAAACCCGCATTATTGAAACAAGATGGGCGTCCATCTTTCATTTCGATAATACGGTCGGGGACGCCCAAATCTCAACATTTAGGTCGACCTTAGAGATGGTCATCCCCGGTTTTCGGCGATAATGGAAACCGAGGACGCCCATCTCAGAAATGACCAAATCCAAGCCATTTGGTCATGGGGGGAGCCAGCATTCGTAGTGCACTGGTCCCCCTCACATGCCAGGACACCAACCGGGCACCCTAGGGGGCACTGCAGTGGATTTCATAATTTGCTCCCAGGTGCATAGCTCCCTTACCTTGGGTATTGAGTCCCCCAACCCCCCCCCCCAAAAAAAAAAACCCCACTCCTCACAACTGTACACCACTACCATAGCCCTAAGGGGTGAAGGGGGGAACCTACATGTGGGTATAGTGAGTTTCTGGTGGGTTTTGAAGGGCTCACATTTACCACCACAAGTGTAACAGGTAGGGGGGGGGGGGGTGGGCCTGGGTCCGCCTGCCTGAAGTGCACTGCACCCACTAAAACTGTTCCAGGGACCTGCATATTGCTGACATGGAGCTGGGTATGACATTTGAGGCTGGCAAAAAAAAATCTTATTTTTTTGGGGTGGGGGCAGTGGAGCACAGTTGAAGATTGAAAGAGGATGTTAAAGCAAGAAACTGAGAAGCATAAGAGTCAGAGGGATCATTAGCATGAATGTTAAAATCCCCAAGAATGAGGGAAGGAGATGAAGGTTCAAGAAAGAAGGAAAGCCAGGCATCAAAGTCAGTGAAAAAGGAAGAAATGGACTTATCAGAGGGTCGATAAATGACTGCTACTCAGAGAGGCAGAGGAGCAAATAGACGGATGGAGTGGACTTCGAAGGAAGAAAAACAGTGAGACCGAAGTGGAAGAAGAGGTTGAAATCTACAAGAGGGTGAAAGTAGTAGCCCGACACCACCTCCGCAGCCAACCGGGCGAGGAGCATGGGAGAAAAGATAACCTCCATGGCATAGGGCCGTGATTGAAGCAGAGTCTTCAGGGTAAAGCCAAGTTTCAGAAGGGGGGAGGAGAGGAACAGAAATTAGATTGGAGATATCACGGTGTGACCTGCACAAATAATATGAGAGCTGATGTGAGGGACCAGGATTGGGATTAATGTCCCCAGCGGAGAGCAGGAGAAGGAACAAGAGAGTATGGAGAAGAGTAGGAGAGATATGATGACAGTTACGAAGACGAGATGTACTCAGATAGAAAAGAGATGGATGAATGGAAGGAAGGAAATGTTGAAGGTTGAGAGCTGAGAAAAAGGAAGAGGAAAAAAGAGATGGTGAGATGATGAATACAGAGGGTGGACAATGTGTTCCTGCAGTGTACAGTGGTTTCAGATGGAGAAACAGATTAGGAAGGGACAGTACCAAGAAGAAAAAGTGTACTGGAGCCATAAGTAGTAGCTGGGAGAAAAATAAATGTAAAGAGAAAAATGCCCCGCACACTATCAGGCGCACGGCACCTAGAGCGGAGGCCCTGAGTGGATCAGAGTGTACCTGGGAGTCACCGCGGAGAGGCTGTAAAGGATATGCAGATGAGCTGCAAGTCCTCCACAGCACCTGAAAGGCAGCTGGTGGTAGAGCTGGGCACCTCTCAGCCAAGGAAAGGCTTACCAGGGTTAGGCCAAAGCCAGCATTCCTCCCCCTGAAGGTCACCTGATCCTAGCCAAAAAGCACCTGTAAACCCTGGGCACCTGGAGCGAAGGCCCTGGGAAGATCGAGGTGGACCTGGGAGTCACCCCCCCCCCCCCCCCCCCGGATACAGCTGTGAGGATATGCAGAAGGGCTGCAAGTCCTCCACAGCACATGGTGGGAGCGCTGGGCACCTAGAGCGGAGGCCCTGAGTGGATTGGAGCGGACCTGGGAGTCACCCCGGATAAGGTGTAAAGGATATGCAGATGAGCTGCAAATTCTCCACAGCACCTGAAAGGCAGCCAGTGGTAGAGCGGGGCACCTCTCAGCCGAGGAAAGGCTTACCAGGGGTTAGTCCGAAGCCAGCATTCCTCCTCCTGAGGGTTGTGCTCCTAAATTTAAGCTGTTAAATTAATGCTCCTAAATAATGAGCGTAATCTATGTTCCTTAATTTACGGCCTGTTACGCTCATAGATTTAGCATACATTTTTTTGAGCATAAATTACCTAATTTTATGAGCATAAATTATACTCATAAATTTAGGAGCATAACCTTTATAGAATAAGACCCTATGGGGCCCTTTTACAAAGCCGCAGGAGCACAAATATCTGATAGCATGTACCAAATTGGCACTACTGCTGAGTAGCGCATGTGCCTGGCAGTAATCAGCAGTAATCGGCAGCATGGCCACACTGGCGCGTGCTGCATGGTTACCGCACAAGTAGTGCGTAAGCCCTTACCACTAAGTCAATGGCTGGTGGTAAGGGCTCAGGCCATAAATAGGTATATGCTAGTTTTAATTTTGCATGTGCCCAATTCCTGTCCATTAAAAAATGGCCTTTTTCCCAATCACAGTAAAAAGTGGCCCAGCGTGTGGCCAAAGATGCGCCTACACTACAGCAAGCCACATTTTACCATGGCTTTGAAAAAGGACCCCTATGCACATAGTTGTCATTATAGAATAGTAACGTAAGTTGGCATTTATGCACCAACATTTAGGTGTGGCCGCTTACACTATGTCAACGACTAGTATAAAGTCCGTGACTAAAATGTTGCAGTTGCACATATAACTGACATGAGCCTAGAAGCTTATACCTCGGGATTCTATATATGGCACCATAAGTTGTGCACGGAAATCCAGACGTATTCTGTATTCAGCGCACAGCTTAATTGAATAACAAGCCAATCAGCACCAATAATTGGTGACTTAACAAGCAATTATTGGCACTAATTGGCATTAATTAGAATTTACACGCACAACTTGCTAGGTGTAGTCTATAAAGTGATGCACGTAAATTCTAAGATGCAGATGTGAAAAGAGGATGTGGCCATGGGCATGCAATGGGAAGGAATCGACAAGCACAGAAGAACAAAGGACCCTCGCCCAGGTCAATACAATCAGCAAACATCTTCAATGTGTTTGCCTGCGTGCAATGGGCAGTTCATGGGCATTCCAGTTATGCACTCTGTTATAGAATATGCCCAATCAGTGCATAAACTAGGTATGGGCACTTACACCAAGTTTTATTTGGCATAAATGGCTGTGCCTAAATTTAATCATCGGACCAAGGACTTTGGAGTATTCTGTAAACTGTGCCTAATTTTATGCAAAGTTTATAGAACACGCCTAGGAGCATTATTTTTTGGCACCAATTTTATTTGGCGACATATATTGAATCTAGCCCTCAGGTAAATGATTGACACACCTCTGACCTCCCCATGTCCCTCCTACCTGCATGCCCTCCTTGCTACTATGCTGTATGGATTTTAAGCACTAATGGGCCAATGCTCAGATCTCCCACGGAAAAACCAACAGCACAGAACCCATACCACTGAAACAACACCGAAAACTAGCTCACCAATGCTCAAAAGAAATGGTATTTAAATTATATGTGCACTGTAAAAGTGAAAGCAAGGTGGAATGTGATTAACGCATGCGCAGAAGAGTTGTGCAGTAAGCTCAGCACTTGTGTGCATGTGCCAGTCAAACCCGAAAGTAAAGCACACATTAGCACCTTTAAATATGAGATTTTCAATTTGGTTTTTTACTTGGAAGGCTATTATATAAGCACAGGAAACAGGCGCCAATGTGTGCTTTCAATTTCGGATTTTCTCTGACTCACACACATTCATCTCTTACTGCCAGCACTTAGGGGCTTGCACAGGCTTCCCTCTGCTTCCAAATGACATAAAAACCAACAGATTTTAGAAGAAAGAATCATGTGAAATCCTCTCTTCAAACACCCTAATGCCTGCTCCAAGGTAGTATTAGGTTTTTAGCAGTAATGGTGGCTTCGTTTTGTGCGCTGTTCTCTGAAAATTTGGGAGGGAATAGGAAATGACTTTATTAACATCTGTTTGACTACATTTGCATGCTATTTATGCTAATCTTTGGTGTACATATTGTCTCCCGCACTAGAGCCTCTGAGCATTCTGCACTCACTAATGCAGATGCTACTCCAGCGTTACGTTTTGAGCATTGGCCCATATGTTTCTAGAATAGTCATAGGTGGTCGGTGGCCCAACTGTTTGGGGAGGCTAAATGGGGCGGGGTTAGGGGGTGGAGCCAGGGGCGGAGCTTATATACATAATTGTCTGAGAACACAGAGAAAAAAATAAATAAAAATAAAATAATCACAATTAATACCTTTTATTAAATTTAGATATTAGATATGTATCATATGTCAAAAAATAAAGTGGTTGCTCAAAGCATATTCTAAGCACAATCGCTCAACTGCAAAACACTATGCACAACTTTGTGCAAGAACACACTCAGAACCTTACTGTACCAAAAATATTACACTGGGCAGAACCTAATACACCAATATACCACCCTTACGGAAAATGCAGACCATCAACAATATGAAACAAGGGATCATATCATCACAATTCTCATGTAGAGCCACAAAACACCCTAATTCATGTTTAATGTGGGATAAAATGCTATAAATAAGTAAATATAAACTTTTAATGTTGAGCACCTGATTCTCAAAGTGGACATATTCCAAACACTATAATGAAAATAAAATGATCTTTTCTACCTTTTTGTCTGGTGAGTTTTTCTGATCATGCTGCTATCTGTCTCTGTCCTCAGTGCAGGTCAGGAAGTCATCCTCGTTAAATATCTCCCTGGCACCCCAGGACACCTCCAGCCAACCCCCCCCCCCCCCCCCGCTCTCCCAGCAGTAAGGTAAACAAACCATAAACCAATTTCTACAACTGATTCACAAGGCTAGAGGGCTTTTACTGCAGCTCCTGCTATGAGGATAGAGGTAAATCAACAATTTAAACCCCTCAGAGCACAGCAGGGGAGGCTTAGCCTGTCCAAGCCTCTTATACTGGGCGCCTATGAGAATAGTGATGAAATGTAGTTACAACTCATAAGTGCAAATTAGTACCAATTAACTCCAATGATCATCAATTATTAATTTCTAGTGCCAATTATTGCCGAATTTACCAATTAAGATATATGCTTAACAGGCAATACTCTATAACTTACATGTGCAATTTTGCATGCTAAGTATGGAAATGTGCACATATGATTATAAAATTCAAGATTGTCAAGCTACTATGTTAACTATTATTCCAGCCATGATGTAGTAGCGCACACTAATTTATGCTCCTAATTTATGAGCATAATTTACGCTCCTAAATTTATGCTCTTAAATTATGAGCATAATCTATTTTCGAGTACAGAGTATGCTCATAATTTATGAGCATAACTTTTAGGAGCATAACCTTTATAGAATAAGGCCCTAACTGCTTAAAGCACTTTTGTAAAAGGGCCCCTCAGACTGTAAGCCTTCTAGGAATAGGGAAATAATTTACTCTACCTTATTGTGACTTGCCTTGAGCTATCAGTGAAAACGTGTGAGCAAAGTATAAATAAAACAACATATAAAGTACAATCCGCTTAAGTGCAAGGGTCTGGGACCAAAGAAATACATGCAGTTAACCGGAGCGTGCACTTAACTGTTGTGACCCAAAGAAGCTTGACATCTGATAAACATATGTAAAGTACTGTTTATTATACGTACAGTATACAGTCTCCGTTAACTGATGTTAGGCTTACTTGAAGTAATCAGTCATAGTCCTCTGTACACTATTGTGTCTGTGAGTTCCATAGACTATGTCTGCCAGACAATAAAAACTTTCATAGCACTGACATCAAGTGGCCTCCAGATAGGCCTGCACGGTGTTGAGACTCTCCAGCACTCTTGCAAAAGTGACAAGAGGTTGTTGAATTTCATCAGCATGTGCCTCGCTGCTCATTTCATCATCTGTTTCATCATCAGCCGTTGCTTGCGTGTAGGCACATATCTCAACATCAGTGCTGTCGTCAGCTGTTTGTAGATCGTAATCAACAGCTACGTAGTGATGAAACTCCTCTTCAGTATCACCGGCTGGGATGTCAATAGCCTGTTCATCTGACACGTTTGCAACAGCTGCATCTCTTTCGTCCCTCTCCACATCCTTAACAAAGCTTGCCCGCTTGTAGCAGTTCACAATGGTTGCCTGTGTAACATGATTCCAGGCTTCTTTCTGCATAAGTAGGGAATCCAACAGTCATAGATTACGAGCCAGTCGAACAGCACGTTTATCCTTGCCAGTCTGGTCAACCATAACGCTCATCAGACGACGTAGCACAAGAGCCTGATAATGTTGTTTGAAATTGGCTATTATGCCCTGATCCATAGGTTGGATCAGAGAGGTAGTGTTTGGAGGTAGGAAGACCACCTTGACGTTAGACACCCTGACATCATCCCTGTGTGCAGCACAATTATCACAAAGCAACAAAATCTCATGTTTTTGTGCCTGCATTCTAGTGTCTAACTTCTTTAGCCACTGCTTCCAAATTTCCCCAGTCATCCATGAATTTGCATTAGCCTTGTATGACACAGGAAGTCACTGTTTGCTCTTTCCAATGACGAGGGGTTCCAACTTCTCACTCCCAGCCATATTGCAGCAAAGGAGGATCGTCAGTCGGACCTTCGACGTTTTACTTCTTGTAGTTTCGGCTTGTTTGAATGCAAGTGTTCCATTAGGATTTGCTCGCCAGTAGAGACCGTTTTCGTCAGCATTGAAAATGTCATGAGGTGCAAACTCGTTCAAGATGGTAGGAAAAACTGAAACAACCCAATTTTCAGCACCAAAGTCATCAGCGTCTTGTTTATCACCATGCTGTTTCTTGAATTTTATGTTGTTCTTCTCCTTCCATCTTTCCAACCATCCAACAGTGGCTTTGAATTCAGTTAGTCCAAGACTTTCAGCTAGCTGATTAGCTTTCTCCATAAGCAGTGGACCACTGACAGGAAACTGTCTGCTCCTGACTTGAGAAAACCACCAAAGAAGAGCATCTTCTACATCCTCAGCTTTTCCCGCCCGTTTACATTTCCTGTGTGGATTTGTATTGTTTTGCAGTCTTCCAAAAGCTGATCTTTCTGCTTCAAGATACATGAAATTTGACTGGGATTGACACCATATTCTTTAGCAATAGATGCTTGACTTCGTTTGTTTTCTAATTTTTTAAAGAACTTCTATTCGTTCAGCCAGTGTTAAAGTCTTACAGTTGTGCAATGACGACGACTCCAGTGTACACTTTAACAACTTTCTTTTGCTTATTCTGCCTGTGGCAGTTAACCAATGAGATTTCAAATTTATCGCCCCTTTGTCACGTGCCAATTGGCTTCCATATTCCGTGCGTGCGCTTATGCGGAGTCTTTCCTGCAGAGGAGCGGTCTTAAACCATGCATATAAGTGAATCTTGCACTTATCAGTGGTGCGCTAAACTGGTTTGTCCTCATAGAAATTGATGGCGACAAAAACGGGACCAAAGTACGGCATTCAGTTAAACAGAGCATGCGCTTATCCGACGTGCACTTAAATGGAGTGCACTGTATATCTCTTTTTCAGACCAGAAATATTTTCTTATGATGTCACTGTCTTTTCTCCAATACTCCAGGCTGCAAAAACACTAGGTTAATATCAGAATTATCCCGAAGGCTGACGGATAAGATTCATATTGACCATGGTTGCCTTCTCCTGTAAAGTAATTACTTGGATCATTATATAAAGAAACTAAATATGATTTTTTAAAACAGTAAAAGAAACCTTTTCCTTGTGCATGCAACTATAAAAAATAAAATGTTTGATTGAGGTCATCATGACATCCATTAGCGTGATAAATGAAGTCAGATTCAAGGCTGTTCCATTATCAAGGTTCATTTTCCTTGTTCAAATCTGGGTTTTTTTTTTGCTTTTTGCTTTTTTTCCCCTTAACAACATGGCCCTCAGAGGACTCAAGGCTGATTACAATAATTACATTTTCTATCCATAATAGTACAAAGAGTTATTCAGAAGGTTTCAATGTCACCACTTAGATAAATGCCTATTCTTTCCTGGGGATTTCATTTTTTATGCAGAAGGTTAGTTAGTTTTTACAATAACGCTATAGCTGTCAGAAAGTGGTGAATTTACATGCCCACTAAGTACATTCATAATTGTTTAGAACTATGCAATGCAACAAGAGCGACTGGAATACTGGATAATTTATAACTGCACCCTAATACAAGAAGAACAATTATAGAGTGTGCTGTATAAAATACCCATTATTTAGCTTCATTTTTTAAATTATTTGAACAAAACTGTCTCTCCATTCCAGAGCTATTTTCTCATAGGTTCTAATTAGACATGCAAGGGATGGGCGTAAATCGCAGCTCGGATGGATTTATGGAATTTTAATTTTTTTTTCTGTTATACTTCAATCATAAAACATTGTAAACCTAGTCCCCAAGGTTTTGAATCCTAATAAACAAGACCACGGCACCTAGATCATATACAGGTACTACCTTTCTGCCAGAGTGTTGGGCTTTTTGTTTCCCTGGTATGTAGAGCAAGCCTGCCCATTATTCTGTGAAATTTGGATGCCTTGCCAAATACATTATACACAGAAATAAAGCTTCATGGGATGGAGTCACATAGCTCCTGACTCAGCCTAAGTATTTCTTTTGCAGCATAAGAAAAACAAAATTCACAAGCTATGTCTGCCCATTGACATAGCTTGGGAATTTTGCCGAGTGGAAGCCTCTTTCACTACATGGGAGTGTTAGTTCCAGACATTGCGACGGGGTGAACACATTTCTAAGCTATGTATGCAGGGCAAAAACATTTGAACTGTGTCCAATGGCTGTGTTGAAAATTTTCCTCCTTCAATGAGAGAGGCAAGGGAGGTAGGTGCATGAGACAAAAGGAAGGAAGGGGCAACATTGAGAGGGATGCAGTATGAGTTGATAGGAGGCAGAATTTGACAAGGCACAGTGTCAGACCAGAGGTGGCAACATGCTCACCCATTCTCACTCCATCCCCAGTCTCGCTATTTCACCAGCCTTTCTCATTCTCCCTGTCTCTCACTCCTTTAACATTGTCTCTTAGCCCATTTAAATCCTCGACCCCCAACCCAATTGATAAGATCCTGCTAATTCTGTTTGACCAGTTAATGATTCCTTGCTGTTCCCTTCTTATCAAACCCTGGGTCCCTGTGCTCCCGACTTCCTACTGGCACCTTCATCAGTGAATTTCCACTCTCCCAAGTACTCACTAACAAGGCCTCATGGTACAATTGGCAGGTTGTTTGCCTGCTGCATCCACAACCTGAGTTCAAATCCTGTACTGGGATTTCTGTTGGGTAGCCAGTCTTTGTCCAACTTAGCCATCCATCCACTTCTGGTCAGTAAATGAGTAAGTAGTCTAAGTTGGGTAAGACAATGGTAAACTGCCATACATTTTCATGTAGGTGATAGCCCCCATAAGTACTCACTGTTCCTTGATCCTAAAATATCCACTTTCCCCACATTCATATTATCCCTTCAGTCCTAAGCTTCCACTCTCTCCCCCATCTCCAGGTCTTCATTTTTCCAAGACCCTATTCATTCCCACTGCTCTCCTCTGACCCAATCTGTGAGTTTTTATTCACCTCTCCAATCCTTAAACGTCCATCCTTACCCCTAGTCCTTGAATCCCCACTCTTCCCATACCCTCTAACTTAAAAGCTGTGCTCTTTTTGGCTACTTTTGTGCAGTGGCGTAGCCAAGGGTGGGCTGGGGTGGGCCCAGGCCCACCCACTTTAGGTTCAGGCCCACCAAGTAGCAGCACATCTATAATGTGGCTGACAGGGACCCCAAGCCAAAAACTCCCAACAACTGTTTGCTGCCGGTGAAAATCTGCTATTTAAAAGGTATATGGGGGAGAGGGGATGTTTGAAAGACCATATGGCATGCAGGCGAGAGAGGGAGAAACCAAATTACTTGTAGGACAAGGCGGAGTTCTGCCCACCCACCTTGGGTCCAGGCCCACCCAAACTTGGGTGTCTGGCTACGCCCCTGCTTTTGTGACATTCTCTAACCTCCTTCTCCAACTTTGTTGACAGAAGAATGGCTACTTTTAATCTGGTTCTCCTGCTGCCTGCTTCTGTCCCTCCATCATTGGTCAAACAGCTGTTCTAAACCACAGGGAGAGAGAAGAGCTGGAAGTAGGAAGAGCAAATTAGAAACATTCACCCACTGGCCTTGCTTTCCTATCAGCCAGGCTGGGGTAGGGGAGGGCAGACTTTTAGTTTCATTGAAAAGATGTCATCCCAGGAATACATTTAGGTTTAAGGAGGAAAAACACACATGTAGATTATCTGGTTGAAACTCAAAGGCACTTGTCCAGTTAGCGGAATATTCAGCAGCAATAAACGCCTCAGCATTACCCAGACAGTACTGGGGAATTCATGGGCGGAGCCAGAGGTTATCCGTTAACAGTGACATTCAGACAACTACCTGGATAAAGTTAGGATGGCCTACTAGCAAAGACAAAAGGGATGAAAGGGCAGCTAGGGAGAGCATGCAGCTTGAGTTGATAAGAGGCGGAACTCTGCAGGATACAATGTCAGGAGTTTTTCCTATCTTAACTCTATCTGGTTAGCAGTTTAAGGTGAGAAGCTATCAAGGTGCAGTAAGAAGCAAGCTTTTAATGCATCTTCATTACCTTACTACTACTACTACTAATTTCTATAGCACTATGGGAGTCAGCAACCTGCAGTATAACAGTCTCACAGGTTGCTGACTACAATGGTAAATGAATAATGCTGCTTGTGGGCCACCTGGTATTATTCCTAGACTACCACTAGGGGCACCATTTTGGAGATGGCATTGGCAGGGAAGGAGTGACTGAGGATTGCTCCAAGATACTGTGCTTGTAGGCCCAAGATGATGGTGGAGGCTCTTCAGGGAGTGGCAGGATGTCATTTGAGGTGTGGAGGCATGACTGGGGAGATGACACTGAGACATGTCATGGGGGGGGGGGGGGGGCTGGGAGAAACGGCACCAGTCCCTTTAGACGGGTTATTTTACTGTCATTTATGTGCAGAATGTGACTTGTGGTGTGCACCTAGTGCACACTGCAAGCTGTGTTATAATTCTTACTTAGTAATGAGCTGCTTTACATGCATTTGCATGTTTTAAATTTCATTACTATGTAAGCAGTGGCAACCTAAATATCATCACAGTAGGGCAAGACAAGCTGCATTAGAGCCCTTTAAGGCACATTAAGGGGCAAATAATGTGACATAAGCCCCTAACACAGCTTGATAAGTTCCCTCGTAAATATCACCACTAATCGAATAGCACTGCCTGTCCATGCTGATTCCTGGATACTCAGTGTCAGCTGATATCCAAATACTGGTGCTGAATATCCAGTAGATTTTTACCTGTGGCAGCTGATATTTAAAAAATGCTGACCTCTGCAGGTTGAATATTGGCCCCTATATTTTCAGGCCTTATGGGTTAGATTCTATATATCACGCCTAAAAAATTGGCGCTGAAAAAAAATATGCCTAAGCGTATTCTATAAAGAACACCTAAATTTAGGTGTACTTTCTAGAATATGCCTAAATTTCCACGCAGTTGCCCGTTTGCACAACTAAATTTAGTCACGGACAGCTAAGCCAAGTAAAACGATGTAAATACCGATGCCAAAATTAGGCGCAGATTGAGTGTATTCCATAACAGTTTGCATAGGTTTTAGAAACACCCATGACCTGCCCATACCACACCCATTTTCAAGTATGCAACAGAATTTACACACATCACTTTACAGAATATGCTTAGTTGTATGCGTAAATTCTAATATATGCCAATTAGAGTCAATAATTGCTTGTTAATTGACAATTATTGGTGCTGATTGGTATATCAAATCTGAATGCGATCGGATTTGCATGCACAACTTAAGTCATGCTACATAGAATTCGGGGGTATATGTGCTTCTTCTGCAAAATTCTACCTGCAGGAACAGCAGATGCATGTGACCTTTTCATACTTTGCCCCATGAGCAAGATAAAATCAAAAGTGCATGTGGGCCCCAGCTGAATATCGGCTGGGACCTGCATAGGTACAAAGTACTTCACTTCACTTCCCCTCCCCCACACCCTGATCCTGATATGGATCTCTATCCCCCCCCCCCCCCCCCCCCCGCCCTGAAGGCAGCACATTTCTCTCCCACCCCCACTGGCCCTCCCCAGGCCTACCATTTTTAATTGTTAGTGGTGTAGTGGGGCAGGAGGAATGCCCACTCACTCCTGCCTGGTGCGGCTCCTTGCAGAAAATGCCTTCCGTGACCTCTAGTAGTGATGATTTTTACAATTCATGCAAGGCTTGGAGACTTGCAGATCCTTTGTACCGCTGGTCCTGAAGGTGAATTTTTAAAGAGAATTCCGCAAGGAATTTCCCTTTGAAAGTCAGGGCCAGTGTAAGGATAGTGAGCACCTTAGTTGAACCTTTAATCTTGGGCCCCCTTAAGCTCCCCTCTCCCACAATCCAGAGAGCGGTGCATGGTCAAAGCTTCATCTAGGGCAGGTTTGTCCTCAAGGGCTGCAAACAAGCCTGCTTTTAAAGGATATTTCTAATGAATATGCATGAGAGATTTGCATCCTGTAAACTTGGCATGTTTTGCAGCCCTTGACAACCGAGTTTGGACAAGCCTGATCTAGAGTAAATAATAGCCATGCACTGCAGCATAAATCACACATAGGAATTTCAAAATGAAATGCGCATATGTTTTATACTGATTCTATCCTCTCCCTCTCCAGTCCCACCCCTTTATGGAAGGGCTACTTTACCAATAGAGGGGGCAATTTCCACTGAAGATTTTACTGAAAAACTGCTTAGTTTAGTTACATAGCTAAGATTGTTTGAGAATTCCCCTTCCCATTGAAATCTTGCTGTATATAATGTAAACCACTTTAGCTGTACCCACAGAAAGGCAGTATATCAAATCCATGACCTTTTATCCAGAACATAGTATATGTTAGACTGATGAAGAACAGATGTTTATTTTCCCCTTTAACTATTTCTTTCAAATAATGTCTACAGAACTTCACTGAACACAAGACCAGTCATTTCTCTATTTCCACTCCTGCTTAGGTAGATGAACTGCAGATAACTCTTGATCCATTTTTTATTGACCAACAGATTCATTCTGCACATCTAGGTTTCCAGACCAACTGGAATTAGCCTCTGCTGGATCTATGGCACCAAGACTTTCATTTGCTGTTATGAAGCATTTTATTTAAAATATCCCTCTCATGGAGCTCAGCCATCACAATGAGTATCTGTCTTTAGATAGGGGCATAGACAATGATCTCCCTCCCACCCTGGTGTACATGTGCTTTGTGTCTGGCCACTAGATGTCGCTATTTCTCAATGACCGAGATACCCTCTCCACCACGAAGCTGAGATCATCTCTTCCCCAGCAACCCCCAACCCCACCTAGTTTGAGAATCAGAAGCTAGGCTCAGCAATCATACTTCCGTCTCCCACATGGCAGCACACACCATTATCACTGAGCCACCAGCAAGTCTCACTTCTAATCCTTAAAGGAAGTGCTAAATGCCTTCTCTAGACAGTCTGTCATTGTCTTTGAACATAAGAGCACTGTTATTCAGCTTGGATGGTCTATGTATTCTGACAAGTTGATGAAGTGGTACAGAATGTTTAATTCACTCCAGACGGAGTCTTAATTAAACTTTATGTTCCATTTAAGTGCATTATGTATGTTTCCTCAGCTTCTTCATTTTAGTTAACGGGAAAACCAGAACCATCCATATCCCTACAGCAGTCCATACTGCTAAGTGAGACTCAGACTCAATAAATCATTGAAAACAAATGAAATTACTCCCCCTCCCCCCAAAGTATTTGTGTTCTAATTTTAATTATTTCTAGGAAGTAATACGTCTAGGGTTTGCACTCACTAAAACAGCTCCAGACCTGTCAGACATTTTCTTTCTAGCTGGCTCAGGCCCAGATGCATCAAACAAACGTAAAAAAAAATCTAAATCGTTAAAGTCCTTAACGATTTTGAAAAACCGTAGCATGCACCAAAAAACAGGTCAAACATGTTTGTTGCGGTATCAAGTACAATGTATCAATGAATCATAATCCCCGTCGTAATCGGCCCCTAAATCATGCGCAGAGCAACCAAGCGTTATGCTGGCTGCTCTGCGCATGACACAAACGTCCAAAAAAAACCACAACACAAACACGTGGCTCCCCACTTCCCCCTGCACTAACCAAAACAAAAAAAAATTCAAATAGATAGGGAGGGGGCAAAGGCGCTCGTCAGGAGCGTCCTGTATGGGCGCCCTTGCCCCCCCCCGAGATCGCCGCTGTTCCCCGCTTCAGCCGGTTTTAATAAAAACAAATCTCCAAATTTTCTCATCCCTGGTTCCCCTCTCTTCCTGTGTTTCCTGTCCCTTGCTCCAGGGCTCCACCTCCCGCCATCCTCCGCCTCTGCCCCGTGCCCCGCCCCCTGGGATCGTCGCCGCCGCTCCCACCCTCCACCGGACCCCCCCTCCGCATTACAGTCCCGTGCAGCGCCTCTCACCTGTATGCGAAGGTGCTGCACGGGATAAAACATCTGATCGCCAATTGCTTCTCCCTTCTCCGACGTCAGTCTGTTGTTCCTGGGCCCGCCCTCCATTGACGTAAGTTACCTACGTAGATAACTAATCACAGTGTGTTAAGCTGTCTGTGAGTGGCTGAGAGAGACCTGGGGGGGGGGGGGGTATAATCAAAAGGGAGGGACACCCAAGTAAGTGGAGCTGTGGCCAAGTGGTTACATCACTGGTCTTGTAATGCAGAGTTGACTGGTTCAAATCCCACTGTTACTACAAAAAAAGCAGTGTGCAAAAACTTTTGATTTCCCTGTTCAGGGAGAAAGACAGCCATTAAGAGAAGTGCACTTTTGGAGAGAAAGACGGCCATTAAGGGAAGTGCACTTTCGGAGAGAAAGACGGCTATTAAGGGAAAATGCAAGGCAGGGACTTTTTTCATTTGTATGAAGTCTTTCTTGAACATTTCTCAAAACAGTATCACAAAATACAGCACTCCTGAACAAGTAAGTCAAAACATAACTGATCAGCAAGATCTAAACATCCAGAAGTACCAGTGCACTATGAATGCTGGCCCCTCCCACGGCCAAATGCCTTGGATTTGGCCGGGTTTGAGATGGCCGGTTCCAGTTTCCATTATCGCTGAAAAACAAAGTCGGCCATCTCAAACCCGGCGATCTGTGGCATTTGGCCGGCCCCAACCGTATTATCGAAACAAAAGTTGGCCGGCCATCTTTTTCGATAATACGGTTCCAGCCAGCTGTTGTGGTGCCGCCAAAATAGATCGCCGGTGATCGATTTCGCCAGCGCCGTTTGATTATGCCCCTCATAGTAACATAGTAGATGACGGCAGAAAAAGACCTGCATGGTCCATCCAGTCTGCCCAAGACAAACTCATATGTGTATACCTTACCTTGAATTTGTACCTGTCCTTTTCAGGGCACAGACCATATAAGTCTGCCCAGCAGTATTTCCCGCCTCCCAACCACCAGTCCCGCCTCCCATCACCGGCTCTGGTACAGACCGTATAAGCCTGCCCTCCCCTATCCTCGCCTCCCAACCACCACCCCCTCTTCCACCCACCTGCTCCGCCACCCAATTTCAGCTAAGCTAATCACACATTAATCAGATAGCACGCAGGGATGCCGACATGCTAACTGACTAGCATAGCCATGCCCACTCTCCATCCAATAATCTTTTTCTTATGTGCCCTTTGCGTGCATATATTTCAAAATTACAGTGGGATGCCTCAGCGCACTCTGCGGTAAGCCTTTTAATGCTGCAGTAAGCACGTGTTAATGCTTACCGTAGCTTTGTAAAAGGAACCTTGGATTTGGACTGGTGTGTTGTAAATACCAGGGCTGGTTTTTCATTCCCAGTCCATCACTGCATTTATATCATATTAGACTACATCTGTGGGTAATGAGCATTTGAGAGTAGCTTCAGTGAAGCAGGTCACTCTTTTCCTGTACTACTCTGAGATCTTACTAATGGGAAAAGCCTTATCCGTCATCTTTATATACAAGTACTGGATGACTTTCAGAACTAACGAGGGAAAAGACTCCTAGACAAAGCTAATTTGCTTTTCAAAAACAGTTCTTTGTTGCAGCAAGAAGATATATAGCCAAGCCGCACAATTCTGGATGTTAGGAAGGGAAGATCAGTTATTGCAAACAATTTACAGTGAGAGGTGGAATCTTCATAAAATTCAGTAGTGAATTAGGAGATTTTCTTTGCTCATTTTTACGACAAACCATAGCTCTTCAGGTAGTTAAACTGCTAAACTATAACCTTAAATTATTATTGTCATTGCTCTTTTGGAATAAATCAACTTCTGAAGTCGGTAGCGTTAAGAATGTGCTATTAGCAAGACTGGAGCATTTGTTGTCTGAGGTTCTGTATTCCTTTGCCTGTTCAGTCTCTTTGGAAATACTAAAGCCCATGTGCCATAAACAAAATACCATGCACATGTCGACTATTGACATTTAAAAATAACTAAGCTGGGTACAAAAATTGTGTATGAAAATCTGTGTCAAATTTTGCCATTAAAAATAATTAAGCTGGGTACAAAAATTGCGTGTGAAAATCTGAGTCAAATTTTGCCATTAAAAATAACTACATCTTATAGAGATGTAATCAACTGTTCTGTGAAACATGGTCAATATCCTTTAACTATTTAGATTTTAGATGTAATTGCGCTCCTTTCCAAATCAGGTTCAAGGCCAATTGCAATCAGGTACAGTAAGCAGGAGGGATGGGCAGCCAGAAAATTTTCTAATTAAGTTGTTTTTGTTTTATTTTATTTTTCTGGTCATTTTGTTGTGTTTGGATAATAGTTGTGCAGAATAGTAAGAAGGCACAGTTGTTTAGAAAGAGGATGCATTCTTTTCCAAGTTTGGCTCGAACATGCATACAAATTTGCACAATTGCAAAGATTCGTGCATGCATAGTGGTTCCATTATTGGGAAAGTGTGTCTTTTCTGCTCATTTTCATTGGTAATGACATCCTATGTTATTGACATTTCTTATGTCATTACATCCCTAGGAAGCAGTTGCAGGGCAATTCTGTGCACTGGGTAACTTGGTCTCTGTGCATTAGTTTCTATATGAATGCTTTTAGTGGTTCCTGGAATACCCACAGGAATTTCTTATAGAAGAGGCCCAGGTGTGTTTTATTTTCCTGCTTCTCAAAGGAAAAATCTTACACTGGATTACTTTCCTATTGGAAAAGAACAGCCCGCGTCTGTGTAGTCTGAAAGACTTTGTAACTGCCATGACCTTCAGGTTTGAAGTGCTCTCATCTTCTCTAAAGATCCACAAGTCTGACTTCAAGCCATATTTCAAAGCCTCCTGCTTCCAAGACTCCAGCTCCTGGTATTGCAGTCCAGGTTACACCCACCTTTGCTTTAGTATTTCCTGTTCCCAAGGATCTAGCTCCTGGTATTCCAGTCCAAGGGCTACAGCTACCTTTGTTTCAGTGCCCCTTGCTGCCAAGGCTTTTGGTTCTGGTATTTCAGACTTGGTTTTAGAGGTTCTCATACTGCAGACTCCAGTTCTAGAGACTCCAACCCGGGCTATTCCTACTTCTGTACCAGAGATCCCAGCTCCAGAGACTCCAGTTTCCATGTTTCCAAAACTGGCCTCAAGGGATCCTGAATTTCTGAATCCAGCTTCTGTGATCTCAAGGCTGACTCCAAAGATTATGGTACTAGAAATTCCAAGTACACTCTTTATTTAGCAGCTTGATCCCTAGTGGGAGCAAAGGGTGATTGCTGCTGCCCCAGAAAACTGAAAAACAGCCAAACACAATCCAAAGGGTTGTGTGGAATGAATGTAAAGAAATGAGGGACTTGGGAAATACCCTCAGAAACCAAGGCTCCTGCCAAGGTCTAATCAGCAAGACACTATTGTCTATAAAAGACTTTGTGCCCGTGATCAAGTTTCTTTCATGGGGTAATTAGGACACCAACTATAATGATGATAGCCATTACAGTTGGTGTCCTAATTTAAAGGTACCCTAGGCTTTTGAGGCTATTTTGTATATAAAAATAAATAATTGATAATTGATATAAGTGCCAAATTAGCAACTGAGATTCAGGGTATTGGTTTACAATCAATAAATTCAAATGTATGCAATTTCTTGTACAATCACATTAGCTTTATATGGTACCTGGGACATCCCTATCCAGACTGATAAAAAGCTGGATGCAAGAAAACATGATATAGTAGTAAACGAGAAAAACACCAGAATGGCATTATGGAGGTGTCGAGCAGTTACTGGGTAAATCGTGTGGAGAGAGAAAAGATCAAGTACCAAGAAATGCAGTTGGAAATAAAAAAAAATGTGGCAGATAGATACAGAAATATTTCTCATCATTGTGGGTGCCACAGACTTGATAAAAAAGAACTTCCATGCATACCTGGATAAATTGCCTATACATGTTACATCTTATGAACATCAGAGGGAAGCTCTCTTTGGCACAATGCAAGTTCTACAGCACGCATTAGCAATAAATTTGAGAGACTGAGATCATACTCCACATGCCCTGGCTTAGGAGTGAGGTTAATTGCTGTCATGGTATGTGGAGAAATTGCCCCCAAAGGTATCTGTGTAGTAAGGTTTTCAATTTGTTTGTGTTAGAAGGTTATAGATACCTTGTTATCCAGTGATGCAGTTTCATCCTGTAGGGCTGTTGGGTCAGCTATTACTAGCTTCAGTGATAGCTCTAAATATGAGTCATGTCAACAATAGTATAGGACTTCTTGTGAAGAGGGTGAAGACTGTTCAGATTATATCTCTCACCAGGTTAGTTAGATGAGGTCAGCTATCTAGTTCCAACAGTTCACCATTGCAGGGAAGCCTCACATGAGATCCAAACTTCCTTGTTCATCCCTAAATTCTTTCATTGACATCAAGGGTTGTAATTACATATTTCAACAATTAATTTATTTGGTCTCAAAGTATTAGAGGGACTAGAACACTTACAGTATATACCTATGGACAGTTATCAGTTCTGTGTCCCTTTATGTACCAGAAGATTCTCTATCTGTCTATCTAATCACATATTAGATGAGCCTGCGATGAGCAGGAAAACGCGGGATACAAATGTAATAAATAAATAAATAATCAGATGAGTTCTTTAAAAAACCCATTTTGATTTCATTGGCTTCAAAATAATCACCATATTAACTTCAAATTATATAACAAGTACTGTTTGAGATACATAAATTATAATTACTTCTGACAATAGGTCCCTGTAAAGGGACCAGAGAGCTACATGTCAGGAAATAAGATTGAGTGAGTGCCAAATATTCTGAGGCTGCTAATTGCCCCCAACACCAGTTCCAACTGAGAAGCAGCAGGATTGAGACATATATGGAAAACATATTGTCATACCACAGCAGGTAGAAGAATCAGCAGACACTGGAAAACTTTGAACATACTGTGCCTACTTTTATACATCTAAGAGTCTGTAGTAATATCGTTATATGCAATTAGACAGTTTAGTGGTTCTCAGGCTTTTTTTCAAAATAGTATGTCTCTTATTTTAGAAGCTCTGTTCTAAAAACCAGCTTTTAGACATCCCTATTGCATAGATGTCCAAGTCTCATTGTTATAAAGCTGGAATATGGATTCCTAAAACTCAAGTGCATCCTTGTGGCAAGAGTCATGATCTGGGAATGTTTTGGGTGGGTCTAGCAAGAGGCCAAAATAAGACTGTCCAACTCTGATTTCATAAGGGAAGGGGATGTCTATTTCCAAAATGATGAACATTGGTATTTAGACCCAGTACCCAGCATGTTTTGGTCACAAGACGATGCTATGATTGAGCAACACCCCATTGGAAGGATTAAAGGAAGTCACCCTCTTAATCCCGCAGTGGTTGTTATCTCCCCCTCCCCTCAGAATGTGAAACTGACAAGGGATACTGGGATTTGTGGCAGCTTCAGGAACTATGGACATTCATGGTACTAAAACTTTTTAAATTAATTGCTTATATACTACCTGCAAGCCATCAAAGTGGTACACGTTCAAGTACAGTAGGTATTTTTCTGTTCTTGGAGGGCTCACAATCTGTTTGTACCTGAGGCAATGGAAGATTAACCCCTTTATTTACAAAGCCCCGCTATCGGCTGTCTACAGTAATGCCGACACAGCCCATGTGGTAGCTGGCAGCGCAGCTTAGTACACGGGGGGGGGGGGGGGGGGGGGTTAAGTGACTTGCCCAAGATCACAAGGAGTTGCAGCAGGATTTGAACTGGGTTGTTACTCTAACCATTAGTCTGCTTCTCCACATAGATGTCTACACGTGGTTTCCAAGTTTATTCAAAATGTCCTATCCCATCCTTTGGAGGACCATCAGAGTGGCTTACAATCTAACATCATATAGAGGAGAGAGACAGTAGAAAAGTTGAAGACAGCACCAGGAAATGTCAAATGAGGGAATAGAGGAGGGTAGGTGATGTGAACTACAACAATTTAAATAGAAAAGGAGGTAGGGTAAAACAAGAGGGAAGGGATGGCTCACTCAGGAACTACGGCATCAATCTCCATATGCATCTCCAAAAAGATATGTTTTTAGCTTCATTTTAAAGGTTGAAAGGGAGGATTGAGAGTGAAGAGAATTGGGCAAGAAGGGGACCTTGAACAGAGAAAATATGTCTTAAATGCTCATGAATGATCATACGATAAGACGGAACAGCAAGCAAATTTTAGGATCTAAGAGTGCGGACTGGACTGTAAGGAGTCAGTAGGCCGGAGAGATAAGAGGGTTCAGTAGATAAGAGTGTTTTAAAGACGAGCAATGGTTCTAAACTTCAAGCACCACTGGTGATGTACTAACCTGGATGCCTATTTTAAAAGTAGGTCCAACTCAGAAAAATCTGTTCTACATATATCATGAATTATCTTTTGTGCCTATTTCAATTTCTGCAGGGTATGTCATAACACCTTTCACAAAATTGAAGTGACATTAGTGGCTTGCAATTGAATAAACTAATATCAAGATTAGAGCAGACAATATACTGGAGATTAATCAATAGCACAATCAAAGACTAACAAGTGATTAACAGATATAATCTCTGATGACAGGTAGAGGTTGTCCATCCATGATGAATGCATAGTAAGTTATGCACTTAATTTGAAAGACATAGATGGAAAGTGGTACATTGGGTGCCTGTGTGGACATCACCTGCAACAGTACTGCAGAAGTGAAGGAAAATGTGTGAAACAGTATCTGCAATGGCCACAACATTAGAGTAGCATTAGCAATGGCCAAGAGCAGCAGAGCAAAATCCAAAAAGACCATAGCAGCAGATGAGCATCAGCAGTGTACCCTGGGAAAGTGGCTTCCAGGGTGGCAGCAGACTCCCATAGACAGCAGGTCTTGGGCTGCAATGTTGAGTGAATGTGTTGAGTGGAGGAGTGGCCTAGTGGTTAGAGTGGTGGACTTTGGTCCTGAGGAGCTGAGTTCAATTCCCACTTCAGGCACAGGCAGCTCCTTGTGATTCTGGGCAAGTCACTTAACCCTCCATTGCCCCATGTAAGCCGCATTGAGCCTGCCATGAGTGGGAAAGTGCTGAAAAATAAAACAGGAGAAGAACAAAAACATTTCACAGAGAGCGTCTGTTGTCGCTGAAGATTTTGTTTGAACACCATTCTGAATAGTATAGCAGTACTTTTTTGGATCAACTGATCATATGAGAGGCTAAAGACTGTGAATACAAAGAGTTTATTTACATTGAAAAACAAAGTCCCCTGATGCAGCCACTTGCTGAAACATGACCATCTCAGGTCATCAATAAAACTGATAATCAGAGTGTTGCTCCAGTAACATTATTATCCCCCTGACTGTCTCCATTTTTTGTTGTTTGTGTGTGTGAGAGTGCGCCACAAGCTTCACTGGTGACAGTCATGAACATTAAAAATCAGCATCAGAGGGACATGGGAAGAACTGTGAGGTCAGTGACTGTGACAGCAATATTGGGGGCAGCAGAAGCAAGGTAGTTTATAGTTTATTTTTACTTACTATACCGCTTTGGGTAGAGCAGAGTGGTGTACATACTACAAAATTTCAAAAAGGAAAAGCACTCCATTTTTGACAGGAAAGTGATGCATTCACTCAAAGAGAAGAAAGCTAAGAGAACTAAGGGAAGGAGGGTGAAAGAATTTAGGAGTCTTTTTACTAAGGTGCACCGAAAAGTAGCCTGTGCTGGTGTAGACACGTGTATTGGACGCACATAGGTTCATTTTTCGACGCACCTGCAAAAAGGCCTTCTTTTTGGCCAAAAATGGACATGTGGCAAAATGAAAATTGGCGCATGTCCATTTTGGGCCTGAGACATTACCGCCACCCATTGACTTAGCGGTAAGGTCTCACGTGTTAACCGGGTGGTAATCGTCAGTGCATGTACAATGCTGATTACCGCCTAGTTAGTGCTGCATGCTGGAAAATTTCCAGTGTGCCTACTGGACGTGTGTAGAAAATGAAATTACAGCCCGAGCCAGGCAGTAGCTGGGTGGTTGTTTCAAATTGCCGTGCATTGGATGCACGTAGGCGCCTATGCGGCTTAGTTAAAGGGCCCCTAAGGGAAGGATGGGACAGAGGGAAGAGGAAAATAAAAACAACAGAAGAAGGGAGGAGGCTGGTGATCTCTATCTGTCTGTTACTCCAAAAGCCTGTTTGAAAAGGCATGTTTTAAGTTACAATTTAAAGTTCTTAAAGGAAGGATTGCAATGGAGAGGGAGGGGGAAAGAGAATGGGACTTCATATACTGCCTTTCTGTGGTTTTTCCAACTACATTCAAAGCAGTTTACATAGTATATACAGGTACTTATTTGTACCTAGGGCAATGGAGGGTTAAGTGACTTGCCCAGAGTCACAAGGAGCTGCAGTGGGAATGGAACCCAGTTCCCTAGGATCAAAGTCCACTGCACTAACCACTAGGCTACTCCTCCACTCAAAGGGGAAAATTATTCCAAATATGGGGGGCAATAAAGAAAAATGCACTATGTGTTGTTGATTCAAGATGAGCGAATTTGGAACTCAGAAGAATAAGATGGTGATCATTAGCTGGCAAGTAAGGAATTGTGAGGCATGAAATATAGCCAGAGTAAGGTACTTGGAAAGCTTTGAAAGTCAAAGTTGCTACTTTATGAAGAATGTGCTGTTGGACCGGTAGCCAGAGGCTGGGTCAGGCTACAGACTGCCAATTCCAGGGTTTGTTGTCTAGTGGAGGAGGAAAGGAAGACTTCTGATAATGAAGTTTTCATTGACATGTAGAACAGTATTATAGAAAGGACACACAAACTGTAATTGAGACAGCCAGATCAGGATATTTCCAATTTGCAAGTATTTTAGAAAAGGGTATGCTGATGTATGTCCCTTTCTAAGATACATGCCGGCATGAACATCCCTGCAGTGGCTATGTCCTTCAGGAGGGCTCATTTTAGAAATGCACAAATCGATAACACAGATGTCGACTACACCCCAATCTCCCCACCCTCCTGATCAGATCATTCCTGATCTTCCTCCTCCTCTGATCAGATCACCCCAATTCCCCACTCCCCCCAATCAAATCACCTTGATCTCCTCTCATTCAGCATCCTACCCTATACTTTTTCCTCTGACACAAAGCCTCTCCCACCTACCCACACTCAACCTCCTCCCACTGCCAGGGCCCTCCAGCCACCAATGGTACTCAACTGGGGGTCAACCCTGGTGGTATAGTGATTTGTTGTTTAATTTATGAGACCCTGGTGCTAATTTTTGAATCAAATGGAGGTCTCAAACTGGCCAAGAGCAAGGGGATGGGTGGGACTAGGGCAGGCCCAAAATTAGGACATCTTTCAGTGATAATGGAAAGGGAAGAAATATCTAAGGCAAAAAAGAAGGGCATTTTTATCTAGACCTGTTGCAAATATGTACAGGGTATAAAAAGGTGCCCTGATTGAGCAGCTGGCCACTGGAGGGATAACGGTATGATCCCTTCTTCATCTCCCAGTGGTTACTGACCCCCTCCCACTCCCCTAAGAAGTGAAAGTGACAGTGGATACCAGGTCTGTGACAGTTCAGATATTATGGTCATTCCTATTAGAGCAGCAAGCAAGTGTAAGAAGTAGCCTAGTGGTCAGTGCAGTGGACCCAGGGCCATGCCAAGGGTCTCTGGTGCCCCCCTGCAGACTATCAGTTGGCGCCCCCGCCCCCCCCCAAAAGAAATTTCCTTGCTTTGTTTTTCCTGCCTGCCTCTTTGCCTTTCTGTTCCATCAGCGCTGATTTTCCTTTCCTGTGCCCTTGTAGTCTCCCCTCCTTCCTCCTGATTCTAGCTTGTTCTCTTCCCCCCCCCCCCCCGAAATTTCCTTGCCTTTGTTCTTTTCTTTCCAGCTGGTTCACTCCCAGTTCCCCCAACCTGCAGGGCCAAATCATCATTCAAATGCACTTTCTTTATCCCCATGAGTAGGCCCGCCCAGGGCCATTACAGTAATCATAGTAACTTTAGTAACATAGTAGATGACGGCAGAAATAGACCTGCACGGTCCATCCAGTCTGCCCAACAAGATAAACTCATATGTGCTACTTTTTGTGTATACCCTACTTTGATTTGTACCTGTCCTCTTCAGGGCACAGACCGTATAAGTCTATCCAGCACTATCCCCGCCTCCCAACCACCAGCCCTGCCTCCCACCGCCGGCTCTGCCACCCGATCTCGACTAAGGAGAAACAGATCTGTGCTCAGCCTAGTGGAGTGAGCCCACAAGTATTCTGCGGTGGGCAACCCTCAGGGACACAGATCATACAGATTGCCTCTTTAATCCATTTGGACATGGTTGTCTTTGTGGCTACTTCTCCTTTGTGCCATCCACTGCCCACCACAAAAGTATTTCAACAAATTAGTTGAATAACTTCTGGAACAAATTAGTCACCTTCAATTAATGAAGCAGAATCCTGCAGACAACCAACAAGGATAACTCTGTATTTGTTTATTTTTCCTCACTTACATCTATTTTGAAACAAGCTATCTTGGCATTCAAAATTTTCTGACTGAAGGCAGAGAAACAGATAGTTTCCCCTCCTTTCCATGTTAACCTACCTTTGGCAAAGGAAGAAAAAAAAAAGTACAGGACCACTCATGGTAACCAGATTCTCCAAAAACATCAAGTATTCCTACAGGACAAAGCCTGTAGGTCAGAGAGACAATATGAAAAACAGATGACCACCAGAAAAATGTCCTTAAGTGAATGCCTGTTTCAAGAGTTTGAAAGGAGCCACCCAATGCCTAAAGTACAAGATTAAAGTCCCACTAGGTCACCACCAGACAGAAAGGAGAATGAATATATTCAATGACTAATGAACACTACATTATCCAGATTGTCAAAAGAAGAAGGCAATGTCTTACCAATGTCAGCTAAAAACGAATTAATTGCAGATCCGGATCCAATGCAAGCAGCAGCAGCTCTCCTCTGTCCTCTCCGCCCTCCTCTCAGCACTCTTGAAATAACTCGACGACGGCGGTCGGAGACTCGGACTGCGCCTGCCTGGCAAGCAATGTGCTCCTGCTCCGCATCCACGATGAGCGAGGCTCCAATCCAAGGTGCGTGCGCGAGCGCTGCGCACGGGACGGGAAGGCAGCAAAGCAGCGCATGCGCATAGGCGCCGACGCGCCAACGCGACTTATTTTTTAATTTTTAATACTACACTCGGCCGGCGGTGGCAGCGGCGGCGGCAGTGCCCTTGATTGGCAGGCGCCCCCCTGCCGTGCTTACCCCACTTACCGGGTTGGCACGGCCCTGAGTGGACCCAGGTGTAACTCTTCTTAATGCTTTTATTTCTGTACAAATATGTGAGCACTCCTAGAACACAGAAATACTTCCTATACTTTAACTTATAAGACACCTGCAAGTGTGATGGCTATTGTAGTAGGTTTTTATCTGTTCCTGGAGGTTCACAGCAAAATATAAATGAATTAAAGTGGAATTAGTACCGGAGTCTCAATGGTTAAAGTCCACTGCAGTAACCACTAGGCTGTTCCTCTGCTCTGCAGGGACATCTGTATGGTCATTTTTGTACAAATGATGCCAGACAGACGTTTTTGTGCGTGCTATTTTGACGTCCATATTTTGGATGTTTCATTTAGGAAAATGGTTGTTCATTTTGGACATTTTCAGCGCAAGAATGTCCTTCACATGCATTTTTGAACAGGAAATCCAGACTTTTTCCTGTTTGAAAATGGCTGTTAGATGGATTTCTTTTTTTTGGATGCTAAGAGCAGGACGTCCCAATTCTAACTTGGATATTCTTTCGAAATTGCCCCTCCACATGTAATTGTGCATATTTTTAGAACCCATAATCATGACCAATGTTTGGATGTGGCCTTTTCAGAGGAAATATAGAGTATATTGCTGATTGCTTGGCATTCTACATTCAGAGGACTGTAAAAAATGCTTGGAAATGTATTTTTCCTTGTAACTGTGAATTAAATTAACTTGTAACAATGGATCAAACCCAAGTAGGAGTTGTATATACTGAGAATTTCATGCAAGGGCTATAGAATTACTCTAATATTAACCTATTGATTTGCAAAATAATTAAAAGCACTTGGAAATCATCTTTTGCTCTTCCCCCGTGTGCTACCTCCATTCTTGGCCTTCTTCTTGCAATAGAGAGATTGCTTGCTGTCCATGAAGTTTGAATTATTTCTGTGCATTGGTTAATGATACACCGTGAGAAGCAAGGATAGAGGAACAAACACCTGCATTCCAATGTGGAATCTTCAGTAGTCAACAGCCATCACAAGAAGGGAAATGCAGAAAATTTTATGGACAGAAAAGGCAAATTTTCAGGTTTCATATATACAGTATGGTCTGTCAGCCCTTTGCATGTGCATAGAAAGATTTGCAAGCTAGTACTGTCAAACTATCCAAGGATATTCTTGAGTCAGACATCAAAACAGTGGTTGACTTTCCACCAAGGCCAGAACAATTGCTTTAGAAGCATTTCCAGTCTGTACTGGTAATTGTATTCCTCCAGATAGGAAGCCATCCTACAGATGTGCTTGAGAGAGTTCTTTGCTTAGTGAAATCAGAAGCATTCAAAATAAAAATCTTTGATTATTGAAAATAGACAGAAGAACTTCCTCTTAAAGTAGATCAAACCAGTATAAAAGGCATGACAATTCACAGCAACTTTGAGTTTGCGGATCAATTCACAATCAGGAAAATGTAATATTTGATAGACTGAGCACTTCTAAATGGGGCTGAGATTTATAGAAGGATGGGTAAATTGCAAGTACACAGATTAAAGTGAGGGCATGCAGTTAGAATTATGCTCCATTTGGGATAATAATGAGGTAGTTAAGACAGAGATATGAGATGGCAATAAACTACTGCGTTCTTCTGATCATCGTACAAATTTGAATCATGTGCTGGAAATCGGAAATCAGTGCTATTCAATTGCGGGTCCAACTCCCTCCATTACTATTACATAAAGCAGCAATAGTGGAGTGTCTTACTCTATTCCATGAGACTGAGCAGATGAAAAAGGTAAAAAAAAAAAAAAAAAAACCAAAATCAAAGGAGTGTATTCAGCAGAATTTTATTAATGTAGGCTAGATCAAATAATCTCATTTTGATATTCCTCTTGCTGGATGCTTTTTTTTTTATTGCCACATGCTATGCCAATAATTTTTATTTCACTTAAAAATGTCAGTTGACCTCATAGTCGACTACAATAGAGGGCATGGACTCATATGAGGATGGTCTCCTCTGTTTGATTTGAAAGGATTCTAATTAGAGATTATTCATATATAAAAGAAGGAATTTGAGGGTAGAATATTTTGTCAATTCCAAATGTGGCCACAGCAGATACAGGCAAAATATCAGCAATGAGTTATAAGCCTGCACACTTGTGTCAAGAGATCCTGATATTATCATAATCCAGAGTGCCCCAAATTTAAGATTCAGGATTCAATTTTTATTCTAGATTGATATCACAGAGAGTTTGGTATATGGGATAGAATATGTGATATATTGTTCACATAGAAACAGAAAAAGGATAACAGATAAAGACCATTCTGCCTGTGCAGTCTATGTTTGCATTTCTTTATTTTTTTAAATTGTTGTAATCTCAAAATAGAAAAAAAAATATAACATTTAAAAAATTGCACAGTGATAAAGGGTAAAGGGTCATGAATTTGATACACTGCCTTTCTGTGATACAGCCAAAGCCGTTGATGTAACATTATTAGTTAAATAAGCTGCCTTGTTCACACACAAAATTTGTTCCTTTCTCTTTTGTCTAATGCATTCCCTCTTACATATTTTTTTCTCAATTGGAATATAAGCTATGGCACTCATTTTCAAAGCATATGGACATCTCAAAAGCCCAAAATGGCCATCCATGTGCTTGAAACATCCAAATCCCAATTTTGCAAAGGCAGAATAGGGATGTCCAACACTCCAGGACATCCAAATAACAAGTGGATGTGTTCTCAGCGTGTTTCGTGTGAGACTATGGAGGGCCTGAAACCTGGATGTCCAACAGCGATTACCGAAGAAGAAACTTACTAATACTACTAATCATTTCTTTAGTGCTACTAGACATACTCAGTGCTGTACAATGTCCAGGTCTAAAAAGAAGGATGTCCTTATTTAGACCTTGTTTCAGGAATGTCCAGGTTACTGAGAAGTGCCCTGATTGAGCAGTTGTCCACTGGAGGGGTTCAGACATAACACCTCTTTAATCCACCAGTGACTACTTTCCCAATTACTCTCCCTGAAAGTGAAACTCAAAGAGGATGCCAGGTTACAGTTAATTCGTTTATAGACAGCCAAACGCATAAGACAATTCATAGTGGGTTACAACCAAGAGACTAGAACCACAAATAAGTCTAGAAAATACAAATAAATCCATTATAACAATCACATAATCAAATTGTACAAAATAGGATCCTAATTCTGATAATAATCCTTATGATCTAGTTCCTCATCACATATTTATTAAAAAGAAGTGTCTTCACAATCCTTTCCTAAATTGACTATAGGTAATCAAATACCTCAAACCAATAAAAAGAGAATTCCATAAACTAGCAGCTTGATAAGCAAACTAGTAAATAAAATTTTAGATGTTATTCCTGTGGGACTAGGAAAGGAGAAAAAAAGATGAGCCTCATGTACAATAGAATTGATCCATGCAAGAATATTTAACTAAAGAAAGCATACATCGAGAAATAAAACCTTGAACTCTTTTAAACAATAAACTTCCCATCTTAAATAATACCCTTGCTTCTACTGGAAGCCAGTTCAACTTGATGAAACATGGAGTAATCCTATCTCATTTCTTAAGAGAAAAAAAATCAACCATGCCGCTTACATTCTGTACCATCTGCATTTCCTCAACAGCCATTTTGGCAGACCTAAATACACGATGTTATAGTAATCTAATTTACTGAGGATCAGGGATTGTACCACTAATCTAAATAGTTCTTCAGGTAAGTATTTCTGTACACTTCTCAACTTCCTCATTGAATAGAAAGATGTTTTCACCAGTGAATTAACTTGAGGTTCCATTGACAAAAGCCAACATTCAGACCTCAGGAGGTAGCCAGGCTACCTCCCACAGTCATTGCTGAGCCCGGATATTCAATACTGGGCCGTTTCCGGTGACTGGCACTGAATATCTGGCTTATTTTTGGCCTGTTTCAATTTAACCAGCCAAGTCAATATTCAGCTCTGGCTGGTTGGTTTTAAACTGGCCAAAGATGGGCCTGCTATTTCGGCAGCCTAATTTGGTCACCAAACTTAGCCGGCAATGCACTGAATATTAACAGATAGCCAGTTATATTGCTTGATATAAGCAGTTATCCGCTTAGCAGTATTCAGTGAGAGACAGGCAGCTGTCTCCCGCTGAATATGCTGGATAACTGATTAAGCACCATTTAACTGGACCGTTAAATGGTTTTAAATATCAGGCAGACTGTTTCTTCAATGTGTGTGCACATTGTGAGCAGGTCACCCTTCCAGGCTCTGGCCAGGGCTGACGCTGCTTAGCTTCCTTCACACACAGTCACAGTTGGGCTCTACACGCCTCGGTAATTCACCAGGACTCTGCCTCAACCACAGGGGAGTTCTCTGCCTCCTCTTCACCTTCCACAAATGTTCACCAACACCAGGCTTCTTATAACTAAAGGTTTTATTAGTTGCCATTTAACATAATCTTCATGGCTTATTCCCTCTTTAACTTAAACATTTCTTCTTCAATTCAAACATTTAAAGCAGTTCCTCAAACTTTCACAGTTCAAACAGCCAAACAAAAGCATTTACTTTTCTTTCTCAGAAGGTAGTGCAGCTGCCACCTTTTCAGCAGAGAGCTTCAAAAGTCCACAGAGTTCAGCCAGTACCTTCAAAGGGGATCTTCTTCTTCCAGCTGCCAGGTCTCCAGCTCCTTTTTCTCTTTCAGCACACAGGCAGGTATAAGGTGGTTATTTAGCTTCTCCACCTCTTTAGGCTCTTCCCCCTAATTCCAGGTAGAACCCATACCATAACCACCTACACCTGTTTCCAGCCCAGGACTCTCCTCGGTCCTAGCAACCTCCACCTGGACATTCCCCTACTAGGTCCCTCTAGTGACTCATCCTGGACATTTTCCCCCCATTTCTATGGGAACAGCGCCATCTAGTGGCTTACCCGGGACAGGACAGCCCCTTTCTCTTCACAACATAGAGCCTGGGCTTTTTCATTAATACATGAGGATTGTGGGTCAATTTTGCAGACAATGGAAAAGCTACTGGTACTGTATTTGTTATCAACCAACATGGCGAGCGCCATTACAGTACTATGTAAGCCACATTGAGCCTGCAAATAGATGGGCAAATGTGGGGTACAAATGTAATAAATAAATAAATAAATAAATTTGTCATCCAATATAACTTCCAAGATCCTAATAGAGTGCTCTAAGTTCTAGGTTATTTTATCAACAGTTACAGTAACTTTGTCTCCTCCATTTGATTCTGTGGGACAGAATTCCAAACAGAAGGAATTTTGTTTTTTCCTTGTTTAATTTGAGAAAATGAGATGACATCCAATCAGTAATAATGGAGAAACAGTAAGATATCGTATGATAGGTAACTTTTAAATCCTCAGTAACTGGAATGAGGAGAGTTATATCATCCGCATATATGTAGCTATGACAGCTTCAGGTATTATAGGCATTCTTAACAAAGCAGGAAGTAAGTCTGAGGAGTACCCTAGTGGTTAGTGCAGAGAACTATAAACCAAGAGACACAAGTTCAAATCTCACTTTGACTCTTTTTTTTAAAATTATTATTATTATGAGCCCTCCAGAAACATAAAAATATTTACTGTACCTAAATATATGAGGTGGTCTTTTACAAATCGGCTGTAAGCCCAATGCGGACTGGCTACCACAGCAGCCTGGCGGTAGTTCTTACCCCCAGCGCATACCACTTCTGGCATTACAAAAATATTTTAATTTTTGTACCACCGCAGTTTTCCCGGTGGTAATTGGGCAGTGTCGCGCGCTGCCTAGTTGCCGCTGGATTAGTGTAGTGGCCCATACCGCCACCTCAATGGGTGGCAGTAAGTGCTCCTCCTGAAATGGCTGTGCGGTAAGTGGCTCACTTGCTTCATGGCCATTTCTTAAAAAAAAAAAAAAGACAGCCTTTTACCTGCTGCAGTAGAAGGGGGACCTCAGCATGCATCAAAAACACATGCTAATGCCGGCAGTGGCGTACCAAGGGGGGGAGCGGTGGGGGCGGTCCGCCCCGGGTGCACGCCACTGGGGGGGGGGGTGCCACGGCGCGCGCCTGCTCCGAGTTCGCTAAACTTCTTTGCTCGTTCGCTGCAGCTCCCTCTGCCCCGGAACAGGTTACTTCCTGTAAGGGCCAATTTTCCATTTTTTGAAACTAATAGCCATTAAAAAAATATATCACTTGAGCATTTACTGGCAACTATTTTGTAGGCTGTAAGAGCTCACAAGTAATCCTGCACTAACCAGTTAGCACACAATAAATGGGGAGTGGAGAAGTGGCCTAGTAGTTAGAGCACCCATCCTAACGTCCAGAGGTGCCCACTTCAAATCTCACTGCTTATGATCTCAGGCAAGTCACTTAACCCTCCATTGCCTCAGGTACAAACTTAGATTGTGAGCCCTCCAGGGACAGGGAAATACCCAGTGTACCTGAATGCAACTCACCTTGAGCTACTACTGAAAAGGTAAGAGAAATCCAAATAAATGTAGGCATGTTGATTAGTACAGGAATGGGCGGCAAAAGAATCGGTTGGACTGCTAGATGACCGAGGAGTAAAAAGGGTGATCAGGGAAGACAAAGCCGTAGTGGAGAGATTAAATGAATGATTTGGGTGGGATACCGGTGCCAGAAATGGTATTCGAAGCTGACAAGTCGGAGAAACTTAATGAATTCTCTGTAAACCTGGAGTATGTAATGGGGCAGTTCTACAAACTGAAGAGCAGCAAATCTCCTGGACCGGATGGTATTCATCCCAGAGTACTGATAGAACTGAAAAATGAACTTGCGGAGCTATTGTTAGTAATATGTCATTTATCCTCAAAATCAAGCATGGTACCGGAAGATTGGAGGGTGGCCAATGTAACGCCGATTTTTTAAAAAGGTTCCAGAGGAGATCCGGGAAATTATAGACCGGTGAGTCTGATGTCGGTGCCATGCAAAATGCTAGAGACTATTATTAAGAACAAAATTACAGAGCATATTCAAAAGCATGGATTAATGAGACAAAGTCAACATGGATTTAGTGAAGAGAAATCTTGCTTCACCAATCTACTACATTTCTTTGAAGGGGTGAACAAACATGTGGATAAAGGTGAGCCGGTTGATATTGTGTATCTGGATTTTCAGAAGGTGTTTGACAAAGTACCTCATGAAAGACTCCAGAGGAAATTGGAGAGTCATGTGATAGGAGGTAGTGTTCTATTGTGGCTTAAAAACTGGTTAAAAGATAGAAAACAGAGAGTAGGGTTAAATGGTCAGTATTCTCAATGGAGAAGGGTAGTTAGTGGGGTTTCCCAGGGGTCTGTGGTGGGACTGCTGTTTTTTAACATACTTATAAATGACCTAGAGATGGGAGTAACTAATTAAATTTGCTGATGACAAAAAGTTATTCAAAGTCGTTCAATAGCGGGGGGGGGGGGGGGGGGGGAGTGTGAAAAATTGTAAGAGGACCTTACAAGACAGGGAGACTGGGCATCTAAATGGCAGATGATGTTTAATGTGAGCAAGTGCAAAGTGATGCATGTGGGAGAGAGGAACCCGAATTATAGCTACGCCATGCAAGGTTCCACATTAGGAGTCACAGACCAAGAAAAGGATCTAGGTGTCGCCATTGATGATATGTTGAAACCTGCTCAGTGTGCTGCTGCAGCTAAGAAAGCAAATAGAATGTTAGGTATTATTAGGAAAGGAGTGGAAAACAAAATCCTTTGTATCGCTCCATGGTGCAACTGCACCTCGAATATTGTGTTCAATTCTGGTCGCCACATCTCAAAAAAGATATAGTGGAATTAGAAAAGGTGCAGAGAAGGGCAACGAAAATGATGAAGGGGTGGGACGACTTCCCTATGAGGAAAGGCTAAAGCGGCTAGGGCTCTTCAGCTTGGAGAAAGGCGGCTGAAGGGAGATATGATAGAGGTCTATAAAATAATGAGTGGAGTTGAACGGGTAGATGTGAAGCGTCTGTTTACGCTTTCCAAAAATACTAGGACTAGGGGGCATGCAATGAAGCTACAATATAGTAAATTTAAAATGAATCGAAGAAAATGTTTCTTCACTCAGCGTAAAATTAAACTCTGGAATTCGTTGCCAGAGAATGTGGTAAGGCGGTTAGCTTAGCAGAGTTTTTAAGAAGTTTGGACGGCTTCCTAAAGCAAATGTCCATAGACCATTATTAAATGGGGAAAATCCACTATTTCTGGGATAAGCAGTATAAAATGTTTTGTACTTTTTTGGGATCTTGCCAGGTATTTGTGACCTGGATTGGCCACTGTTGGAAACTGGATGCTGGTCTTGATGGACCTTTGGTCTTTCCCAGTATGGCAATACTTATGTACTTATGGCCACTCTCCTCCAACAAAAATTTTAAAATATTTTTTTACAGCATAGTTAATGCATACCTATTTTGAACTTACTGCAGGATGCCTGAGCACATCCCATATCATGCCATTTTAAGCTACCGTAAGCGTGCACTAGTGCGTACCACAGCTTAGTAAACGGACCTCTATGAAAATGTACTATAGCTGAGTGCATACATTTTTACTCAGAATTTCACTAAATTCTTAAATTTAGGAGCATAAAAAATGATTGACAATAGGGGTGGATTTAGGGCAGGGAAAAGAAATTAGGAGTTTAGAACTAGGCTCATAAATCTAGGCAAACGAATGTCAGACCTAAATTTATGGGCATAACTTTTAAGCTCCTAAATTAAGACGAACTTTCAGCTAAAAGTTATGTTTCTAAGTTTGGCTGAAAATAGGGCACAAATTTACGTGGGTAAATTAGGAGCTCACAAAATATATAAATTGGAAAATTTTAAATATAAACTTATACCCAATTCAATTAAATAATCATAAGGTATAGAAATCCTTTTACAAGAGAATATTTCAAAATATGTTTTAAAGTATACTCAAATAGTGAATTTTAAATATAATTATGATTTGAAAAGTGCTCAGTTCACACGTCAGTCATAATGAACGTGACTGGCTGAGTAGAGACCCATCATCACACTCTTGGCGTTCTCAAATATGGGATCCAACACATTGACCCCGTAAAACATCCAGCAGCAAAGAACCTTTATTGGGTGACTATGCATGTGCTGTAGATAGCAGGAATGTATACTTTAAATGTTTACATTGAAAGATATTTATGTTAAATAGAGATATTTGTGTTGGATATGCATATCTCATACTGTATGAGTTGGAGCGAAATGTTAAACAAGTATCAAAACAACACTTTGATGTAACAGTAAATAGTCAAGCAATATGTCCACTGATAAAGTAGCATTCACTTCTAAAAGCTGAAAAATCACACGGTTAAACCGCTATGTGTGAGTACTTATCTGCAAACTTTTTCAGTATTGTGATGAACGCCAATGTCACGGGGATGGATCCACACCCAGTCCAGAAGATGCTCCCCCCCCAAAACGATATCCATAAACCATGAAAAGCAAAACTATTGTGTCAAGATAAATAAAAAACTACATGTCCCATCCAAATTTGGGTGACCATGGTAGTATGGGGGAGTTAATGTGCCACTCTCCCCCTTCAAAACATCTGCAACTTGAACTCAGAGTGGGGCCTGTGAGCACTACAGCAATCCCACCTCACTTCCTACAGGACGTCTGTGCAAGAGGGAAAGGGATGGAGCACCATAGAACTGTGAGTCAAATCTGACAGGCCCTGCACTGAGGTTAAGTTGCAGCAGTTCTGAAGAGGTAATGACAGTGGCATCCCTGGCACCTTCAAAAATTTGGTGCCATGGGCAATTGCCTGTGATTTTTATGCCTAAATACAGGTCTCCTCACAAGCATGATGAAGATGGTCATGCCAATATTATTCCCTTCAGGGTTAGGGCGGACTTGAAAAAAACTGTAGTTCAGATAGGAAACCAGGTCACTGAAACAATGACTTATGAACAACTATTGGTTTTCCTTTAGCCAAATGTTTTCTAATGAATGTAGGTCCTAAGAAAGATACATGTTTGACAGCTTTAGAAAATGAACTAGGTTCATATATCCACAGAGTGGGTATAGCGGTACAATGTGGATCATGGAAGTGTAAGCTTCCCTACTGATGTGACACTACTGTGTTTTATAGGGGACTCACGTTAATAAGAAAGAGGGAATCCAGTTTACTTTCAAACTGTAGTCTTGTCCCCAGGCGCTAAAAGGTTAATTCATATGCTACATGGAAAATACAAAGCCAAATAGCTTTGTGACTACATTTTATTGAACAGTTTTATGGTGCTTGGGCTTTGAAATCTTTCTGAGGTGTGGAATTTTTTCAGAAAAAGTCACCACAGACAATGGAGGACCTTTTTATGTAGGTACAAAAGTTTATGTACTATAATAAAACTGATATATTTGTCTAATTAAAGATGGTATGCAATCTGTATTTTATTTTATTTTTTAATTAAGGGACCCCTATGGCTTTCCATTTTTGTAGCAATAATCACTAATGGCACAGGTCATGTGAAAAAAAGACATTTAAGTTATAAAGTCAAGACGTGTGCAGCATGTGGGAATACTGTGATAGTGTTCAGAACTAACACTAAAATTGCTTTTGTGCTGACAGTTCCCTCCTGCTACTTTGGGCTTCCAGTTCAACCAGAGCTGCGGCCATAAGCCTCCTTTCAAACTCCTTATTTTGGTACCTTAGCCCCCTTCCCTCTACATCAGTCGATCTCAGACCAGTCCTTGTAACCCACTCAGCCAGTCAGGATTTCAGCATATCCACAATGAGGATGGATGAGATAGATCTGCATATGATGGAGGCAGTGATTGCAAATTTATCTCATGCATATTCATTGTGGATATCCTGAAAACTAGACTGGCTGGGTGTGTCTCAAAGAGTGGGCTGAGAGCTACTACTCTACATAAGGGACATTGAAGTAGCAGTCCATGGGGCTGGGAGATGGACAAATACTGCCATTCCCCTAAGACCCCAATATGGGGGCAATTTTTAAAAGGGCAGGGCCAGCTCAAGGCATGGACCAGGTGATTCACTGAATCAGGGCACCAAAAGCCTGCCTCACCTGCTCCCCTGCAGAAGCCAAAGCCTCCGTCCCCGGGTCAGGCAAACACCCTCTCTCTCAGCCTACCCTCCCCCCAGTCTACCTTTAAATGTGGTTGTCTCCAGCACCGGTAGTGTTTCACTTAAAGCTACCCACCTCAGGTCTGGCATCTTCTCTCTGCCTTGGCCCTGGGGAAACAGGAAGTTATGTCAAAGTGGGGTGGGGTTGGGTGGGGCACCACAGAGGAAAGATGTTGGAACTGGTGCGGGTAGCATTAGGGGAAATGCTGCTAGTGCTCGAGAGAGGACAACTGTATTTAAAGGTAGATGGGGTGAGGATGGCATGAGAGAGAGAAAGGGAGAGTGTACACTGATGAGAGAAAGGCTGAACCAAAAGCTGACCCAGGGCACCAAACCAAAAGTCAAAGGGCACCACAGTCCCTTAAGCCAGTCCTGATAAAGAACGGTAAAAGTTAGGTGCCTAAAATCTAGGAGCTAAGCTTCTATTCTATGATGGCAAAATTGTGTGCCTAATTCATTATAGAATACCAGTGTAAGTCAGCAATTAGGTGCCTAAATTTAAGAGCGACCACTTATACTTGCACTATGGAAGGTGTAAAGGGGTGTGCCCTAAAAGCAGCAGTTAGGCACTTACATGACTACATTCAATAAAGCACTATACAAATTCTGAAAGCAAGCAATAGGAGCTTTCTAAAAGGCAGTGTCCTCTGCCAGCCCAACCAGCCTTGCCCCAGATTTTGCCGTTGACACAATGTCAGTGGCCTTTAGAAAACAATTCAAGAGCCACCTATTGAAGCAGAGTTTTCCCACCTAATTCTTGAGCCTGTGGCTTCACAGATGACGGATGACTGGAAGGCCATCTAGGTAATTAGTTGATGTATGTAATTTATCCATCTCAGGGCCCCGTTTACTAAGCCGCGCTAGAGGCGTGTTAGTGCTTTTAGCGCACGCTAACCATTAGCACACGCTAACTGTGTAGGCGCTCAAAATTCCTATGGGCGTCTACACAGCATGTGCTAATTTTGTGCATGCGCTAAAAATGCTAGCACACCTTAGTAAACAGGGCCCTCAGTATTTTGTACCAGATGGGTGTATGAGCACTGGGGACTAGTGAGCTATTCTTTCTCTTAGGTCTTTATTTTCTTTTCAACTTTTTATTGGTTTTATGTTTTGGTGTACTATGTATTTCTGTATATTTAATTTATTACCCACCTAGAGCTGTGGATAGCATGGGCTATAAGCCTTGTTAAACACAAAAAATTAATAAATAGATAGATAAATAAGTCCTATCTGGAAACTGTACCCAGGTGACTCATAGTATAGTGCATAGTACTAGCACAAGTTCAGAGAGCTGGTAAAAACTGAACTAATAGCTGTTTTTCCTCCAGAAACTATAGTCCCGTTCTTCCTTCAAGTACTGCAGCATGAAACGCATAAGGTTAACCAGGACCTAACCTTTGCCCCCTATCATATTTTCTACATCAGCCTGAAGCTCAGGTGCTAGCAGGAAAGATGCAAGATATTGAACAAAAACTCATGCATAATGGTGTAACACCAGTATGAATTTGGAGTCATTTTTGCTTGTGCCTATGATGGAGTGTACAGGAATATACTAGTGTCCCTTAAGCACACTTCCTCACAGGGTCAACTTAAGATGCCTAGGCCTGGGAAACTCACACAGGAAGGTGTGGTTCAGGCAGGGGTAATAAAAGTCCAAGTTTGAGAAAAGACAGAGGCCCAGAGAGTAAGAAGCAGACCTCCAGAGTACTATAAGCAGGGGGGGGGGGAGGGCGGGGGAGAGGCAAAATTTCAAAATTTCATTTGTTTCAATTTATATCCCGCTTTTGTCCAAAGCGGAGCACAAAATAACATACTTAAAACATATTCCACAGAAAATCAGCCCACAGACAACAATAAAAACAAGGCAAAAGACAGTCAGACAGTGATTCTACTGTCATTGCAATTGTAATTCAAAAACCAGCCTGTGATAACAAATAGCAGTTTTTAAAACACTGTCAAATTCTTCTTCCTAAGAACAACCAGTAATGTATTCCATTCCATTGGACCTGCAATAGAATAAATCCTCCTTCACGTGCATTCAAGCCAAGAAAGCCGAAAATTAGGCACCTCCAGCATACAGGAGTCTTCAGAGCAGAGAGCTTGTTGTGGTCTATACCAGTGAAGACAATCAGTCAGGTACTGAGATGATTCCTGGTATAAGCTCTGATTAACCAGCACTCACAGTTTAAATCTGATCTGTTCTATCAAGGGTAACCAGTGTAATTTCTTAAGTAAAGGAGTAACATGATCATATTTAAACAAACCATACAAAAGATGAACTAACCTGCAAAGAATGAATATACATAGCAAGCAAAACAACATACCCAATGCTACAGTAAGTTAAACCAAATATCAAACTTTACAACACTTTTTGAAGATCCATTTGAGAGATCAAGGGATGTAACTTAATAGTTGCAGCTTGAAAATGAGTTCTTCACAACAGATTGAGTCTGTGGCTTAAAAGAAATTGCATAATCAAAAAATTATCTCTAGATTCTTTTCCACACGAGAAACTGTATTCACAGTATCAGCCAACACAATTTCAGTGAGCAATGGAATCTGCAGTCACCAACAATAATTAAGTTTTGGACACATTGATTGTGTCAATCGATTCTCAGTCATCTATTAATTTATCTCATTAAAGATAGTTTGCAACCAAGCCACCATAACAGGAACAGTACGACAATACAAATGATTTCAAAACTTGACAAATTGGTAATAACCACACACTAAATAGTATCCCAGACAGAGATGATCCCTGCGGCACTCCAGTACTCATTTCTCTCAGGGGCCCTTTTACTAAAGGGTTGGTGTATGCCAGGTTAACTCGGGAGCCATTACTGCCACCTCAATGGGTGATGGTAAATGCTCCCCCCTGAAATGACCGCACTGTCATTTCTTTTCCTGCAAAAAAGACAGTCTTTTACCCGCTACAGTAAAAGGGGGCCTCAGCGTATATCAAAAATACACGCTGACTCTAGTGCAGGCCCCTTTTACCACAGCTTAGTAACAGGATCCCCTCAGTGAGGAAAGTAAACTACCCATGCTTACTTGTATTTCCTACTTGAAAGATAAGATCTGAACCACTCCAGTACAGATCCCGCAATGCTATAAACTGCTAATCGCCAAACGCAATACAAATTACCTCTTCCTGGACACAAAAAAAGGAGTTTGCTCAATATCGGAAGTGCTCTGCACCCACAGAGATGGTTCCTATACTCACATGACATATGTTTGAAGGAGCAGAGCAGTAGCCATGAAGTAGGGAAAGCTTTTATCTTGCAAAGTCTGTGTACACTGTGATTCTTCTGTGGTTTGGTAGGAATCAGAACCTCTATTTTGTTTGCGATTGAACTCCAAGGTACTTTATGTACACTCCTGAGCTAACAGCCTGTGAGTGGAATAGGTTTCCAAACATTTTCATTTATTTTATTTTATTTTATTTATGACATTTGTATCCCACATTATCCCAAACAGGATCAGGTTCAATGTGCTTACATGCAAGAAAAAACAAACAAACAAAAAAACAACAGCTTCAAATTAGAGTACAATCAGATGATGATTATAATATTTTAACGTATCAGGAAAGATGACATGTTTACTATGCAGTTAAGTCTAGAGAATTGGTTCAGTTGAAACAGATAAGAATACAAAGCAACATTAGTTTATTGTCTGTTAATAAGATGAATACTTTTTCCTTCTGAAGCACACAATGAAAGAGTGCTTGTTCACTTATAAACTTTGGCCAGGCTGTGTCTGTGAAGGCCCCCTACCCTAGGCCCGCTCACGCTATCACAGGGGCCATATTCTTTCTACTCCCAATTTCTCTTCTGGATACAGCCTGGCTCAGATTATCTTTGCAGTCCTTTTTTTTTTTTTGCCTGCAGAGCAGAAATTTGCTGGATTCTGTAGGGACTGAAAGATATGAGGATTTATACGCTAGAAGAAAATGATAAAGTGTTGGAGGAAATGATCCAGAAATGGCGAAATAGAAATGAAGGGATGAAATAATCTACCAGTCCTTTATGCGGCAGCATAGATATAAAAAAAATACTGCTTTTTTATTGAGAATCCTTTTTCTTTCCAAGGAAACTATTTATGCAGCATCTCTTGAGGAGTCTCATTTTTTATCTGCACTGTATATCCATAGATATGAGCAGCGGTAATTTGAAGTCCTCCAAACAATCACCTGTAAATTATTCAAAAGTCAGTCCCAGGATACGAAAATTATATAGAAAAACAGCTCCAAATATATCCTCAGCTACTGGAGGAGAATGCACAGTTTTATGAGACAATTTCTTATTAACACCTATAGTTAATTGGATAATAAAAAGAGCGAGTTCCTTTTATAAAGCTTGGCTGATTGGTGGCTTAATCTGAACACTGAACTCTTGAACCCTTGGGTGGGAAATGATTTACCATGCCAGTGAATGAGTGATGCTCGTCTTTCTTTTCACTTGATCCGTTTATGAATGGTGAAATGTCGCTTATTGTAGAAGTTAATTTGGTGAGGTTTAGATGAGAAAATTGTGAGGCAAGGCTGCCGATATTGCACAAAAATGACTTCTGCCCAGGAACATGCAATGTGCTACTGTGATGGAAGTCGTCAGTCAGTGTGAGCACTGATTTACTGGTTCTGCTTTTCCTTCTGGTGTTTATGGGTGCCCTGAAATGTACAGTGACACTCCAGAGTAGATCACTACAAATGCGTATTTTGTGTAAGCAATAATGTTGTGTGACACTCTTTCATCAATCTGGTTCATATTAGGTCATCTTTATCCAAGAAGAATCTCCCATAATACTTCCTGACTTGTTATCAAGGTTGAACATGCAGAAACTTTAAAACCTGCGTGCAAATAATTGATTTATTCCTAAGGCTGTGTCTATGAGAAAAAAGCTTGGGGCTCATTATATAAAAGATTTTTTTTTGTGTATAAAGGACTTTTATAATATCATCCCATGGTGTATGTGCTTTCTGAGTTATGTGATCAAAATATAGTGCATGCATCAAAGAGGTTGTAACGTGGAGGGGCATAATCGAACGGCCCCAGCCATCTATATGGCCGGCGCCGCAAACAGCAGTTCCGAACCATATTATCGAAAAAGATGGCCGGCCATCTTTCGTTTCGATAATACGGTTGGGGCCGGCCAAATGTGAGAGATGGCCGGCATCGGTTTTCGCCAATAATGGAAACCGAGGACGCCCATCTCAAACCCGGCCAAATCCAAGGCATTTGGTCGTGGGAGGAGCCACCATTTGTAATGTACTGGTCCCCCTCACATGCCAGGACACCAACCAGGCACCCTAGGGGACACTGCAGTGGACTTCAAAATTGCTCCCAGGTGCATACCTCCCTTACCTTGTGTGCTGAGCCCCCCAAATCCCCCCCAACCCCCCCCAAAACCCACTACCCACAACTGTACAACACTACCATAGCCCTAAGGGGTGAAGGAGGGCACCTACATGTGGGTACAGTGGGTTTTGGGGGGGGTTGGAGGGCTCACATTTACCACCACAAGTGTAACAGGTAGGGGGGGATTGGCCTGGGTCCACCTGCTTGAAGTGCACTGCATCCACTAAAAACTGCTCCAGGGACCTGCATACTGACTGCTGTGATGGAGATGGGTATGACATTTGAGGCTGGCATAGAGGCTGGCAAAAAAATGATTTTTAATTTTTTTTTGGGTGGGAGGGGGTTGATGACCACTGGGGAGTAAGGGGAGGTGATCCCTGATTCCCTCCAGTGGTCATCTGCTCAGTTGGGGCACTTTTTTGATTCTTCGTCCTAAAAATAAATGGACCAAGTGAAGCCGGCGAAGTGCTTGTCCATTATCGGCCAAAGCCGGCCATCTCATAACCACGTCCCCGTCCCGCCTTCCATACCCTGCCGACACGCTCTCTTGAAGTTTGGCAGGCACGAACGGAAAGCAGTTGATGCCGGCGAAAATTGGCTTTCGATTATACCGATTTTGCCGGCTTCAGGAGATGGCCGGCCATCTCCTGATTTGTGTCGGAAGATCGCCAGCCTTCTCATTCGAAAATAAGCTGGACAGTAACATAGTAAATGATGGCAGATAAAGACTTGTACTTTCCATCCAGTCTGCCCTACAAGATAAACTTATTTTACATGGTATGTGATACTTTATATGCATACCCGAGTTTGATTTTCCTTGCCTTTCTCAGGGCACAGACTGTAGAAGTCTGCCCAGTACTGTTCTTGTATTAAGTTCTGAAGCTAACATCAAAGCCCCTTAAAATTTACACTCCAGCCCATCCCTATCTATTCAGTCACAATCAGGGTGTAGATCGTAGAAGTCTGCCCAGCTCCCGTTTTGTTTCCCAATTACCGGTGTCGCCACCCAATCTCCGCTAAGATTCCACGGAACCATTCCTTCTAAGCAGGATTCCTTTGTGTTTATCCCACGCATGTTTGAATTCCATTACCGTTTTCATATCCACCACCTCCCGCGGGAGGGCATTCCACATATCCACCACCATCTCCGTGAAAAAATACTTCCTGACATTAGTCCTGAGTCTGCCCCCCTTCAACCTCAATTCATGTCCTCTAGTTCTACCGCCTTCCCGTCTCCGGTAAAGGTTCATTTACGGTTTAATACCTTTCAAATATTTGAACGTCTGAATCATATCTCCCCTGTTTCTCCTTTCCTCCAAGGTATACATGTTCAGGTCAGCAAGATTCTCCTCGTACGGTTTGAAATGCAAATCCCATACCATTTTTGTAGCTTTTCTTTGCACCACTTCCAGTCTTTTTATATCTTTGGCAAGATACGGCCTCCAAAACTGAACACAATACTCCAAGTGGGGCCTCACCAATGACTTGTAGAGGGGCATCAACACCTCCTTTCTTCTGCTGGTTTTGCCCCTCTCTACGCAGTCTAGCATCCTTCTGGCCATGGCCGTCGCCTTGTCGCATTGTTTCTTCACCTTCAGATCCTCCGACACCAACACCCCAAGGTCTGAGTCGAGCTTACTAATCTCTCCCCTCCTATCAGGTATCTCTTTTTTGGGTTTCTGCACCCCAAGTGCATCACTCTACACTTCTTGGCATTACATTTTAACTAGAATAGTCTATTAATACCAGATTTACCTATACATAATCTCAATAATATACCCTCCCCTCACCTGCACACTCACACATGGTCCAGTATTTTACCTTCTCCCAGCACTATGTAGTCCAGCATTTACCTTTTCTTCCACACCCCTCCATCCTCACAAATAGTCCAGTATCTCTCTCTCCTGTTTCGTCTCCATCCAGAGACCAGGCATCTTCCCTTGTCTCTGACCCCTCCCCTGTCTACCTTTTAAAAGTTTTTTGTCTCCAGCGGTTGGTGGCAGCAAGCAGTGATTCATATAGGCTGTTCGTGACAACCCTGGAGCCTTCTCTCTGATGTAATTTCCTACTTATGTGGAAGCAGGAAGTTACATCAGAGAGAAGGTTCAGGGTTGGCACAAGCATGCTGTATGAATTGCTGTTCGCTGGCACTGACCACTACAGAAAGGAAACTTTTAAAAGGTACACTCCATTCTGGAACAAATTAAGCTGGCCCTACTAATAAATGACCCTCAACTCCCACGGCACATCTGCTGACCAGCCGTGGCACAACAATGTGCCACGGCACACTGGTTGAAAAATGCTGGACTAAAGGAAAGCAAATTAGCTGGTAAGAACTAATTTTTCCTTTTCCAGAAATTTGTATGCCAGGGGTACTAAACTGATTTTGTTAGTGGGTGTACATTTTGGGCTAGATTCTATATATGGCGCCTGAAAATTCCATGTGGAAAAAAATACAGCTAGGCATATTCTGTAAAACACACCTAAATTTTATAGAATAAGCTTTAATTTCCACATGGTATATAGAATAATGCCAAATGTAGTCGTGGCCATTTATACCATGTTTTACTGGGTGTAAATCCCGATGCCTAAATTAGGCACAGAGTGGGTGTTTCTATAACAACACGCATAGATTTTAGAAACACCCACACCCCGCCCATGGCCACACCCCCTTTTCAACTATGTGACTTAGAATTTAGGCGCACCACATTACAGAATATGCTTAGCGATTTGGGAGTGTAAATCTTAAATAAATGCCAATTAGTGCTGATAATTGCTTGTTTCCAGCTACTTGAATGAATGAATATTAGCACAAGCAGTGGTTTTTTATGCCAGTGATGATGAAAAAGGTTATTGCACCCGTCACATCCTTTTTGAATCAATTCAAGATTTAAAAGGATTTTTGAGGCTTTTTCCACTGCTATAAGTGCTTATAGGAATTAATCTTTTTCTGACAGCAGATCTGTTGTTTGTTTTGTAGTATGATAAAGTCAATACATGATTTAAATACAGTTGATCAAAATGAGTCTGCCCATGAGTGTCCGCCCATGAGTGCATGATCTGGAAGCTCTGGTTAATTTTGTTGGTTATTTCGTTTAAGTCACTCTTAAACGGGATGGAGATTGTGACGTCATCGGCATATATGTAGGGGTTAAGGTTTTGATTGGCCAAGAGTTTGGCTAGTGGTATCATCATTAGGTTGAAGATTGTTGGTGAGAGGGGGGATCCTTGAGGAACTCCACATTCCGGTGTCCAAGGTGGTGATCTATCAGTATTCATTGTAACTTGGTAGGATCTGGTGGTGAGGAATTCTTTAAACCATTTGAGAACTGAGCCTCCGATTCCGAAATATTCTAGTAGGTGTAGTAGTATTCCATGGTCCACCATGTCGAAGGCACTAGACATGTCGAATTGTAATATGAGTATGTTCTTGCCAGTTGCGATTGTTTTTTTGAAGGAGTTCATTGCAGACACTAGTACAGTTTTGGTGCTATGATTTGATCAGAATCCTGACTGGGACTTGTGTAGAATTGAATGTTTGGTCAGGTAATCCGTGAGCTGTTTTGTCACTATGCCTTCCATCAACTTTGTAGTGAGTGGGATAGAAGCGACTGGTTGGTAATTGGTTACGTCCATTGTGCTTTTCTTGACATCTTTTGGCAACGGAGTGAGTAGTATGTTTCCATTCGTGAGGTCTTTTTTTAAATTGTTTGGGTGCGGCTCTTATTAGGCTGGTAGGGCAAATGTCAAGTTTGCATTGAGATTTGGCATATTTTTTGAGCCAGTGTGTGAGTTCGTCTACTGAAATCAAGTCAAAGTTGGTCCATGATCGATCGGCTGGGTATTCCCCGGGTATTGGGTCTAGGCATTCAAGGATGCTTGAGTACTCAATGGTGTTACTTGGTATCATGCGTCGGAGCTTTGTGATTTTTTCATTGAAATACTTTGCTAGGTTGGTTGCCGATGGGGTGTCTATGCTGTTCAAGGTGACCCGTGTGATGTTTAGGAGATTGTTTACAAGTGAAAAGAGTTTATGTGTATCCTTGTAATTTGGTCCTGTTATAGTTTTGTAATACGTTCTTTTGGTATGTCTGATGTTGTACTTGTATTTTCTTTGTAACTGTTTCCACTCTTTTAGTGTGTCTTTTTTTTTTGCTCCATGCTCTTTCTAGTTTTCTAACCTGTGTTTTTAATTCTTTCAGTTCTTCATTAAACCATGGGATTGAGCTATTCCTATGCGAGGTCCTAGTTTGGAGCGATGCTATATTGTCTAGAACTGTTCTGCATCTGTTATCCCATTCTTGTAGAAATTGAGGTGAGTCTGTGGTTGTTCCCAGGGAGGGATGTAGAGAAAATGAGACACTGAGGAGCTGTAGAATGAATGTATGTGTATGGAATTGGATAGAGAGCCAATTAATTGACTTGGAGAGGGGTTATGAAAGTATAGCAACATTGGTGGAGGATAAGAACTAATTGAAGAGGAGAGAAGTGATTGGGTGGGAGACCTGTGAGGACCAAGTTACAATGGGTGCTAAGCAAAATGCATTTAGCAGGTAACCCTGCTCATAGTAGCACATCTCTCCACTGTAAAGCCCTTGTAGAAACATAAGTTCTCCATTTTATTTATTTTTCTGAGTTATTTTACAGAGACTTCTCCTCTGGAACCTAAAGAACTATCTTTTCTGTGGGATGGGTTAAAATCAGTCGCTTATTGTGCTGGAAGCTGAGATTAAAATGATATGTAACAGTAGGGGAGGGTTAACACTCTGTCATAAGAAATAAACTGGGGGAGGGAGCAGGAGAAGCCACTCAGGGGGCCCTTTACTAAAGTGTGGTAAATGTTTGCACTTATCACTCTTTTCACAACAAATAGTAATGCACAATAAGTATGAAGGCTGTGCAGTAACTGTTGGGGGTTGTCCTATTTAGTTACCGCACTGAAAAGTTCTTTTACCGCACATTAAGACTATGTGATTAATGCAGGTGCTCTTGAAGAGGTGTTAAGCACACCCATGCTAACTGCACATGTGACAGCACAAAGTACCTCAGAAGCTTAGCCGAAATTGGGTGGCGGAGCAGGTGGGGGGAAGAGGGGTTGGTGGTTGGGAGGCGAGGATAGTGGAGGGCAGACTTATACGGTCTGTGCCAGAGCTGGTGATGGGAGGCGGGACTGGTGGTTGGGAGGCGGGAAGTACTGCTGGGCAGACTTGTACGGTCTGTGCCCTGAATAAGGCAGGTACAAATCAAGGTAAGGTATACACATATGAGTTTGCCTTGTTGGGCAGACTGGATGGACCATGCAGGTCCTTTTCTGCCGTCATCTACTATGTTACTATGTACCAGACAACAATGTATAGTCCATGCCCATTCTCTGTGCTACCTCCTAACACGACATGCAGTTAATACTTGAATTAGTGTACGCAGTCATGCCAGCTCACTTCAAGGAGTAGAAGAGTCAGGTGGAGAAGGAGTAGTTTTTTGCTTCTAACTCTCATTTCATTGGATTCATCAGGCCTCCACGGTATATGTAAAATCAGGCCCGTAAAAGGAATTGCTCACTGACCATTTATAAAGGAAACCTAAAGCAAAAAACTGACTCTAGTTGCCTGGGAGCATATTAAAAGGCATGAAACCAGTTGTAGCAGTTGGTGAACAATGAAAGAGTATCAACTATGACTGTTTGAAGCCTGTTAGAACAAAGGTTATTAAAATTGTTCACCATAATTCAAGATGGCGATTCTTAACAGATGTGAGCTGAGTCTCCACTCTTACCTTTGTTGGATTTCTTTATTATGCCAAAGCGCAGGGGCCGACCATCTGTTGCGGCCTCCCAGCAGTCAGCCCCGAGGGTTGCTGGCATGCTTGATTCCTTTGTGCGGAGAGCCGGGATGCCTTTGAGGTCGGAAGGTGGTCTGCATGCGACACCTGGATTGAGTGAGATCCTGTGGCGCTGCCAGGGCTAGATGTCATGCTGAGCCCTGACTATAGAGCACCTTCCCCACAGCCTCAGTGCACTAGTTCATCGCCGACAGCTAGGAACTGCTGCTGAGTTGGAACGGCAGGAGACATTGTTACATCCAGTGAACGAGATATCAACTTCACTAGACCCCTTAATAGCTGCTGCAAGTTTACTTCTATCTGCGGGTGAATCCTTGGCAGCGGGTGGTGAGCAGGAAGATATTCCTTCAGCAATTCAGCAGGTACCGACTTTACAAGTTCTTTCCTTTTTACTTGAGAAACCATCCTAAGTAACACTGGACAATTTGTGGGCCCTAATAGCTAATCTGGGTAAGGCTTTGTGCCCCCAGGTTCAGAAATTGGAGCAAGAAATTTGTTCCTATAAACTTAAGCTGGCAAGTGTTGAATCTGAGGTTAAAAATTTAGTTTGTACTCTCCAGAGTCCAAACATTTTTTGAGGTGCCTTCTAAGGCAGTTTACAAGGACTTACCATTGATTCAGATATTGAACATACCTGCATCATTCTAGTTTTCATCAGCATATATCCAATCTAAGAGACTCCTGAGGAAGGCCTTTGTGGGCTGAAACACGGCTCATGTCGACTCCTGGATGTTTAATACATAGTAACATAGTAGATGACGGCAGAAAAAGACCTGCACGGTCCATCCAGTCTGCCCAAGAAGATAAATTCATATGTGCTACTTTTTTATTTGTACTGTCCTCTTCAGTACACAGACCGTATAAGTCTGGCCAGCCCTATCCCCGCCTCCCAACCACCAACCCCGCCTCCCAACCACCAGCTCTGGCACAGACCCTATAAGTCTGCCCAGCACTATCCCCGCCTCCCAACTATCAGTCCCGCCTCCCACCACCAGCTCTGGCACAGACCGTATAAGTCTGCCCAGCACTATCCCTGCCTCCCACCACCAGCTCTGGCACAGACCGTACAAGTCTGCCCTGCACTAGTCCCGCCTCCCAACCACCAGCCCTAGCACAGACCATATAAGTCTGCCCAGCACTAGCCCCGCCTCCCAACCACCAACTCTGCCACCCATTCTAGGCTAAGCTCCTGAGGATCCCTTCCTTCTGCACAGGATTCCTTTATGTTTATCCCACGCATGTTTGAATTCCGTTACCGTTTTCATCTCCACCACCTCCCGCGGGAGGGCATTCCAAGCATCCATCACCCTCTCTGTGAAAAAATACTTCCTGACATTCTTCTTGAGTCTGCCCCCCTTCAATCTCATTTCATGCCATCTCGTTCTACCACCTTCCCATCTCCGGAAAAGGTTCGTTTGCGGATTAATACCTTTCAAATATTTGAACATCTGTATCATATCACCCTTGTTTCTTCTTTCCTCCAGGGTATACATGTTCAGGCCCGTAAAAGGGCCCTTATGTTCTTTGAGCTAGGTTCCAAAAGCTTGCTTGAACAGTAGGGTTTTTCAAACACTGTTTAAACTTTACACAATTCTGTAATGCTCTCAATGAAAATGGTAAACCATTCCAGAATTTTGGAACAACCACCTTGAACACTGAGGATCTATATTCTTCTAGTTTTCTCATTTTAAAATATAGTATCGGCAGCAAATTTAAATTAGAAGATCTAAGTGACCTAACAGGTTGATGAATTCATAATATTGAAGCAATAATCAGGGAAACCAAATTATTTAAAATAATAAAAATTTTAAATATAGTCCTCTGTTCTATCAGAAGCCAATAAAGGTTATTCAACACTGGTGTGATATGACAGAACTGTGAAAAACCAGTAACAATTCTTGCCGCAGTAATCTGTGCTATCTGTAAAGCTTTCAGCTAACTCTTACTTAATCCTCTAGCCTAGGGGTTAGTGCAGTGGACTTTGATCCTGGGGAACTGAGTTCAATTCCCACTGCAGTTCCTTGTGACTCTGGGCAAGTCACTTAACCCTCCATTGCCCCTGGTACAAAATAAGTACCTGAATATAAGTAAACTGTTTTGAATGTAGTTGCAAAAAACCTCAGAAAGGTGGTATATCAAATCCCATTTCCCTTTCTCTAATAAGCCATTGCAATAGCCAAAACATGGTATCACCACACTCTGAACAACTAATCTAAAATTGAGAGATCTTCATAGTCCCTCCATTCTTCCTCAGAAGGTCTTATGAGTTAATTTTAGAAATCTTAAGCACCAATTTACATCTATGAAAATAGTTGTATGTGTGACTTGGCATGTAAAGTAGCAGTTTTATACAAAAGTGTTACTTATATGTATAGATAGTGGAACACAGGATTTTCTCCATATAGAAAGGATGTATGTTCTGGGTGGTCCATCACAATATGTGTTCCATATTATATAACAGCAGTGTAGTATTTTTGCCGATTGGTATTTAAGCTTGTTTCGCTCTACGCTTCTAAGGGGCCGGACCCCACATCCTCCCACAGCACTGCTACGCTGCTGCCCTCCGGCTCCAACCCCGTCCATTCTTCTGCTGCTCATCTGCAGCTGGCAGCGCGCGGATCCGCTGCAGATAAGCAGCAGAAGAACAGACAAAGATAAAGATGCAAGTTTGTACATTGTCTGCTGTCCCCCCTTTTTTGTCACCCTTGTTGTGACTGATTTGTTTGTACGGCTACAACGGTTCCTGTTCTTCTGTTTTTTGGTTGTAAAGATTTAGTGGAACATGAAAAAGATTTGGTCTCTGTTCAGACGATTCAGATTACAATGATAAGGAATGTATCGAATCTGTGGAGATCTCTCTTAGAGGCAGTAATTTGTGTTTCCTAACATTTCCTAGGGTTTTTTTCTGTCACCCTTAGGGAAATGCTTAGAAGATACATTAAAGAAGTATTGGGTGTGTCTGAGGAATCTATTCTTCCTTTTACTCAGATTTACTACCTCCCAGTTAAACCATTGGAAGATCATCAGAGTGTGGAACAGGATAATGTACCTTTAAATATAACGGCTGTTTTAGAGTCTTCGGATACTGAAGCGGCTATGCCTTCAACTTTGTTGGTCACAGTTAAAAGAGGAAGGAGATGCACATGGATGGAGATGAGGGAAAGGGAAGAGAGGAGAAAAACTGCACATGGATGGAGAAAATAGGCAAAAGCTGGATCCACTCTGTTTCTCCTCCAGTCAAGTCCACGGAGGACCCAGCTTTTACTTATGGTTGTTGGGCAAGAAATGAAGAAGAAAGAAGGAAAGTAAAGAAATTAATGGAGAGGAAGCCCTGGAAATGGAGTTAAGAGAACAGATAGAGAGCAGCAGAATGAGAGACTGGAACCAACATGATCAGAAAAACAAAGTCACCAGACAACAAAGGTAGAAACAATCATTTTATTTTCATTTTAGTGTTTGGAATATGTCCAATTTAAGAATTAGAGAAAAAGAGAAACAAAGTGGGAAGTGGACCAATGACTTCAGGGCGCTGAGACTCTGGTGGTATATAAAGAAGTGAACTTTATAGTAGACTCGACACAGTACTGTGTTTCGGCCACAGGCCTGCCTCAGGAGTTTTGAGTGATGCAAAAAAATGTTAAATTACTGGTCTTGAATGATGCACACAAATGTATTTCCAAAACTGTATAGTCTCATCAAAGACTTCCTTGATCATCGGACTGAAGTATAGCGAGTTGAAACTGCCTCTACTTTCAAAAACTAAATTTAAGAATTTACATCTGCTGTCTTATTTTGCACTGTATAGGAGGAAACGTGTTTCTTTCTGTTTTTCTGGTATTGTGCTGAATTAAGAGTCTAGCTTCTTAGGATTTCAGGTTAATTTTTGAAGAATTTGAAGAGGGCTATCTCTGTTCTGCATATGTGACTGCAAGACCAAGTATCTGAATAGGGATCTGTTTGTTAGGTTCTGAGATTTTGATAACATATTGTATTTCAGATTTGGCAAGGCTGTTCTCCTAATTCCTGTTCTCTGTGCTAATTTGGTTTGTGTCATTTTGGGTATACTGGAGCTGTAACAGCTTACAGAAATTATTTATAATGAAATAAAATCACAAGTTATTTTTCTTCTCCTATACTTTTAAAGACGCCTGTTTATATTCGCCATGTCTGGTAAAATGGGTGTGGCTACTGTGGATGTGGCTAATGTAGGGGCAGAGCCATAGTGATCCCACCCTTAAGGTTACCTATAATGAGTACCGATACTTTTTTTCCTACAAAAAAAGCACTGAGGTCAGGTGTATGGTAGTGGAGGAGTTTGTGATACTGTCACTGAGGGGAGGGGAGGGGAGGGGAGAGAGAAGGTGCTAGAAGGGGGAGGAGAGGGGTTGGGAGGAGAAACGAGAGAGAGGAGATGTTGTATGGGTAGGGGGTGCTGACTAACAAGCTGCAGGGGGCCACTAGAAACCCTAGCACCTGCCCTAGTCTGAACTGCGTTGTTTTCTGGGTTTATATAAGACTAGCCGTTAAGCCCGTTAAAACGGGCGAGATTTGTAATTCTCACCTCCGTGTCCAGCAAACCTCCTCTCTCCCCTGCCCTCCCCTCCCCCGATCCATGTCCAGCAACCCTGCTCTCTCCCCTGTCCTCCCCCCCATCTCCAGCAGCCCTCCTGTATCCCCTGGCCTCCCCCCGTCCACCAACCATCCTCTCTCCCCTGTCTCCCCCCATATCCAGCAACCCTCCTCTTTCCCTTGGTCTTTCCCCCCTGTCCACCAACCCTGCTCTCTCTCATGCCCTCCCCCCATATCCAGCAACCTTCCTCTCTCCCCTGCCGTCTCTCCATATCCAGCAACCCTCCTCTCTCCCCAGCCCTCCCCTCCCCTCCATAGATCCATGTCCAGCAACCCTGCTGTCTCCCCTGCACTCCCCTCCCTTCCATTGATCCATGTACAGCAACCCTGCTCTCTCCCCTGCCCTCCCCCCATATCCAGCAACCTTCCTCTTTCCCTTGGCCTCCCCCCCACCCTGTTCTCTCCTCTGCCCTCCCCCCATGTCCAGCAACCCTCCTCTCTGCCCTGCTCTCTCCCCATGTCCAGAAAGCCTCCTCTCTTCTCCCTGCCTTCCCCCCATGTCCAGCTACCCTCCTCGCCACCGCTCCCTCCCCCCTCTGTGCCGGGCCCCCTGCACTGACATGAGAGCGCCTCTCACCTCCGTGTGAAAGCGCTGCAGGCAGCAGCAGATCGCTCTGCTGCTGCCTCAGTGCTTCCACACAGAGGTGAGAGGCGCTGTCATGTCAATGCAGGGGGCCTGATACGGGGGGGGGGGGGAGGGAGCGGCGGTGGCGGCAACGTCGGGGATGGGGGGAGGGTGGAGGTTGGTGCACCGGCAATGTTCCTTTCCTTCGTCTCCAGGCTCTCCAGCGGCAGGCCGGCAGCATCCGTTTCCCTCTCTGTTCCGCCCTCTGACATCATCACGTCTTGACGCAAGGGCGGGACAGAGAGGGAAGTCTCTACTGCGCATTTGGGGGTGAGTCGGTCACTTGTCTTTTATATGTTTGATATCCTTTCTAATATTTCTGTTAGTGTAAGAGCAGATTTACTGCCTTGTTTATAAATCTCCTAAATTTGAAAGAATCACTCCTTTGTTTTTAAAATTGCATTGGCTTCCAGTAAAAGGGCAGATCATTTTCAAATTATATATTTTGAGTTATCTTATTAGTCATGGATGTTCTCCAGGTTATATATTGAATCATGTCATTTTTCTGTCCAAGATATATAAGGCTCTAAGAAGATCTCTTTTTTTTTTATTGTTGCACTTCCCAGATCCGAGAATTGTAAGCAAATATCGCTCATGAATATTCATTATAGGTATCCTGAAAATTAAAAACCTGACTGCAAGGGTAGACACATGGGAGGAGCATGAATGGGACCAACATTCATACATGTACCATACAGAATACTGTAAGTTATGTGCTAAAGTGACACATTTAGGCCTTGTTATTGAAATGGCATTTGTGGGCATATCTAAACGTGGGTGTGTTGATGCCAACTTATGCTAGCATTCTGTAATGGAATCTTGGTGCCCAAATGCCATAATAGAATTAGTGCTCAGTATGCAGCATCTGTGGGCCTAAATTGTGGCACCCGGTTATAGAACCCTAGGGGCCCTTTTACAAAGATGTGGTAAGCACTAATGCGTGCTTACCACAGAAAAAGATGGCATAGCGCAAGGCATGCTGAGATATCCCATTATAATTTCGCCAAGTGCACGTGTTACCTATATGCTAAAAATTGCTTACTTTTTGGTGCAGGAGGCGGGGCTGGGGGTGGAGAGTGGGTGTGTTCTGTGCTTATTAGTTCAGCTACATTGCTGCACACTAACCAATTAGCACAGGTTTAACACCCTACTGCCAACAAAATAGGGGCTCACCTACTAATGGCCAAAGGCTTATGTGAAAATGAATGTGGCCATTATTGAAAAATTCAGACAAGTTGGCCATTGTACCCCAGCTGTAAAAGTGGCATTAGCGCATGGAAATGACCTGCATAAAGGCAGGCAAAGGCCAATTTTTACTGTTGTTTGGTAAAAGGTCTCCTAAGTGTGTTTTGTCAACTGTTGAACACTGTGGGGCCCTTTTACTAAGCTTTGGTAAACATGAACGCATGCTTACACATGTTTGAAACCACTATCCCTAGGTGCGCTCAGGTGTCCAGCAGTACTTTCAGGATCAGCATATGCTTCCCACACACTAGAAAATGATATTTTTATTTTTTAGCGCTGGGGGTATGTCTGGGGACAGAGTAGGTGTGTATTGCATTAATTGGTTAGTGCAGCTATATCACACACTAACCGATTAGTGTAAGTCCTTACTGCCTAGAAAATAGGTTTCTGTAACTGCTCATGTGCTAATGGGAGAAATTATCGCATGGCTGTTCATAAAGAAAATGGAAAATGGCCACACTAAAAGTGGCCTCAGCATGTAGAAAAGTCCTGCTCTGGGGATAGGACTGGCCACTTTTTAGCACAGATTAGGAAAAGCGCCTCTGTGATTGTTATTTAAATACTGCAGGAGATATTTGTGATCATGCCTCACTGTTCTTTTCTTTCTGGTGATCATACCCTTGGTAGGATTTAAAATTTTGCATTTTGGGATTTTTTTTTTCATTTTTGTTTTTATGCTACTTTAGGTGGCATATTGAAGACAAATATTAAAAATACATAGTAATTACTTGAAAACTCTGTGACCCTAGGATGAACCTTTCTCTATCACCCCTGTCCTCTGGAGATGGGCAATTTTGCCATAATTCTACTGCACATGTGACCAACATTATCAACATTTCAGCTCAGTTTTTCACCAGACCCTCATAATTTTCCTCAATATACAATTGCACTCTTTTTAAAAAGTTATATATATTTATTAATGATAATCAACACCACTACATCTCTGTAAAGATATGCCTTGGTGGTTCAAACCAGATGAACTGTATCATTTGTTGAGATGGAGAGACCAGAATTACATGTAGTACTCAATGTGTGATTGTACTGTGACCTGGTACAGAGGCAGTATGGTATTCTCTGGTTATTCTAATAATTCCTAACACTGTCCTTGCTTTTTTGACCCACACTGCTTACAGAGCTGAGGATTTCAATGTATTGTCCAAAGTGATGCCAAGAACCTTTTCCTGGGTAGTGATTCCTGACATGGAATTGAGCACCATGTACTACTGGCCCCTGACAAATGCTAACCCCCAGATTCTATATAGCATGACCAAAATTACACATGCAAAACCTGTCATATTCTGGATTTGTTGTGTGCAATTTAATTACTTAAGTGGCAATTATCAGTGGTGATTTGCTCGTTAACAAGCAATTGTTGATACTAATTGGCATTAATTAGAATTTATACACACAGCTTGCTAGGCATATTCTGTAACGTGATGCACCTAAATTCTAACATGCACTGCCAAAATAGGGGCATGGCCATGGTCATGGAATGGGCGTTCCAAAAATCTACATGTACGGTTATAGATTACACCTGATCCATGCACAACTTAGGTGCCTATTTACATCAAGTTTTACTTGATGTAAATGGAAGTGCCTAGAATTAGGTGCAGGCATGGCCGCTAGGCATATTCTATAAACCGAACCTAAATCTAGGCAGGGTTTACAGAATACACCTAGGCAAAAATATTTTCGGCGATGATTTTTCAGGCTCCCTATATAGAATCTAGTCCTAAACTTTGTCAGTGGCCTACTCTCTGGCATTACGAGACAAGCATTTTATATCATTGTATGTCCCATAGCCAACCACATTTATTGTCCCATCCCTGAGATGTTAGTGTAGAGGCTCGCTGTTGTGGTCCAACTACCACTTCTCCTGAAAGTCAACACAGCTGCTGTGACTAGAGAACAGGCTATTGGGACTGTGGCAGTGTAGGTGAGCTGCATAGGGTCCTACATCATGACTGTGGCACATGCTACTTGAGCCTTTCATCTTCTTCTAGAGGTCACTCCACTACTCTCCTTCCCCAGAAGACAGACAAGAAAGAAAAAGAGGAAACACAATAAATAGAAAATGGTAGAAACCAGAAAAAGAACATACCCAAGTTAAGATTGCTAAACCACCATTTGTTGGTCTAACAATAATTCCAACTAAAATATGGTGATAAACTTTACAGTATTACAGTGCTTCCCAGTCCTCTCCTGGAGACACACATTTGACCAGCTGCATTTTCCAGAGTACTGTACTGATTATACATAAGATTCATTTGCATATATTGGGAGCCATCATATACAAACCACTCTCATACATATTGATGGCCACATCTGACAATTACACTTTGAATCCAATTCTTAAAATGACCATGGCACTTGCAGGCAAGCAGATACTTGGTACCGACCCTGGCTGTGAGTTGATTTTGAAGTGGAAACTTAAGACAGAGGCTACCATAGCTATATCATGCTTAAACGATGAGAACTATTGGTTCTTTGTAGCTTCATACAAACCAAATACTTCATGCTGATAGCAAAGCAGTAGTTCTTACCCAGTCCTCAGGTTTTTGAAGTGGAAGAGTAGCTTAATGGTTAGTGCAGTGGTCTGAGAATGTAGGGAACTAGATTCAATTCCCTCCATTGACCCAGGTACAAAACTTAGATCATGAGCCCACTAGAGCCAGAGAAAGCACCTGCATATAATAAATGCAAACAACTTTGGTTGTACCATATCATATCCCAAATGCCTGACCCTTTTAGGATATCCACAATAAATCTGCATACGATCGAGGAAGTGAGTGAAAATCTCTCTCATCCTTATTTATTGTGGATATCTGGAAAAATGAAACTGTCTGGGAATGAAGGACTGGGTTGAAAACCACTGCTGTAGCATACTGAAGACAGCAGGCATTATGCAACAAGCTTAGGTTTAAAATTATTATGAAGGAGAAAACTGTTTAATGCATTACCTCTGTACAGCACTTTAGGATGTGAGTCTTGCAGGTCAATCAATTTACAGTCATTGCTTTTCATGAAGCTCTGAAAAGTGGGAGGTTTTCTTAATGTTCTGACACTGTGTTGAACAGTCTTAGGTTTCTGACACTTAGCCATTTAAGCGAGTTCCAGTTGTTTCAGCCACTCAACAAGGCTTATTTTTAGCCCTTCATCAGCATCCTAATGCATTCTGAAGTGGATTCCTGTTTCCTCTGTAACCTTTACATTTTTTTCTGGCCCCAGTCAATCTCATTTAAGCACACCAAGTTTTAACAACATTTTCAAATTGTTTGTACTTAACTTTATCACTTAGAATGTTTTTCTAGCTGTTTCTGGCTGAAAATAGCTACTTTCAAACATTATTCCTGCATTGGCTCTGTTGCTACTTGTTTGTGAAAATATCTATTTTAATCCTTTATACTGGATATCCAGTTGATAGTGGTACAGGTATTCTATCTATGGGCGTAGGAAAGTAGATGACTTCAGGACAGTGGGGCGGTGGGGTAGAGAAAGAGGGAACCCAATGCATCTAGAGGAGGATCCATAGATTTTGTGATGCTTAAAAAACAGGCTAGATATTGCAAAGTTTACATGCCTTAAGGTGGATATTTATTAAGGTGCAGTAAGTGTCAGGTCCATGCCCCCTTGCAGTTGTGCATGACATATTATGCACATGCAATTTATAGCATACTGACTAATGGCAGATACATGTGTAACTGCTAATTAGCACCAATCAACACCAATTATAGCCAATAATTGAATATACGGACATGAGCATTGCCATACTGGGACAGACTGAAGGTCCATCAAGCCCAATATCCTGTTTCCAACAGTGGCCAATTCAGGTCACAAGTATCTAGCAAGATTCGGAGTAAAACAGATTTTATGCAGCTTATCCTAGAAATAAAATCAGTGCATTTTCCCAAGTCCATCTTAATAATGGTTATGGAGTTTTTATTTAGGAAATTATCCAAACCTTTTTTTAAACCCTGCTAAAGCTAATTACTTTTACCACATTTTCTGGCAACGAGTTCCAGAGTTTGTTTAATGCGAGTTTTGAGTCAGTCAATTTACAGAGTCATTGCTCTTCATGAAACAATTTGCATGCCTGACACTATTTTATAACGTTTGCACACCCAAGGCAAAATTGCATAGGCAACATTATAGAATTAGGGGGTATCTGTATAGTATAGCAGAAAAGTCATAGGTGGGTGCTTGTGTATTTAGGGGCTGCTGTTAACTGTATAAATTCCTTTGAACTAGAGAGCTGCACAGAAGTGGGGATGGCAGGAATCCCGTGGGGATCCCCTCCAGGTCTGCGGGGATCCTGCAGGGATGGACCCAGGTTCGTGGGGATTGATCCAGGTCTTGCAGGGTCCCCATGGAAATGCATGGTGATCCGAGCTTTGTCTCCCCTCCCCCAACTACTACTACTACTACTAAACATTTCTAGAGCGCTACTAGGGTTACGCAGGGCTGTACAGTTTAACAAAGGACAGTCCCTGCTCAAAAGAGCTTACAATCTAAAATGCGAAATGTCAAGTGTCAAGTGGGGGCAGTCTAGATTTCTGAACAGAGGTATGGTGGTTAGGTGCCGAAGGCGACATTGAAGAGGTGGGCTTTGAGCAGGGCTTTGAAGATGGGCAGGGAGGGGGCCTGACGTATGGGCTCAGGGATTTATTCCAGGCATGGGGTGAGGCGAGGCAGAAAGGGCGGAGCCTGGAGTTGGCAGTGGTGGAGAAGGGTACTGAAAGGAGGGATTTGTCTTGAGAGCGGAGGTTACGGGTAGGAACGTAGGGGGAGATGAGGGTAGAAAGGTAAGGAGGGGCTGCAGATCGAGTGCATTTGTAGGTTAATAGGAGAAGCTTGAACTGTATGCGGTACCTGATCGGAAGCCAGTGAAGTGGCTGGAGGAGAGGGGTGATATGAATATAACGGTCCTGGCGGAAGATAAGACGTGCAGCAGAGTTCTGAATGGACTGAAGGGGGGATAGATGGCAAAGTGGAAGGCCAGTGAGGAGCAGGTTGCATAGGCAACATTATAGAATTAGGGGGTATCTGTATAGTATAGCAGAAAAGTCATAGGTGGGTGCTTGTCTATTTAGGGGCTGCTGTTAACTGTATAAATTCCTTTGAACTAGAGAGCTGCACAGGAGTGGGGATGGCAGGAATCCCGTGGGGATCCCCTCCAGGTCTGCGGGGATCCTGCAGGGATGGACCCAGGTTCGTGGGGATTGATCCAGGTCTTGCAGGGTCCCCATGGAAATGCATGGTGATCTGAGCTTTGTCTCCCCTCCCCCAAGCCTCAGGGTGCCCTCCCAGCACATACCTTAAGCCACCCTAGTGGTCTAGTATATTCTTTGGGGCAGGAAACATCCCCACTCTTTCCTGCCCTCTGCCAGTGGCGTTCCTAGGGGGGCTGACACCCAGGGTGGATCGCCGATGCGCCCCGCCCCACGGGTTCAGCGCCCCACAGGAACAGCGTGACGCCCCCCCCCCCCCCCGGGTGCATGCCGCTGTGGGGGGGGGGGGTGCTGGGCACCTGCCGGCTCTTCATTTTTATGCTCCCTCTGCCCCGGAACAGGAAGTAACCTGTTCCGGGGCAAAGGGAGCATGAAAACGAAGAGCCGACAGGCGCACGGCACCCCCCCCAGAGGTGTGCACCCGGGGCGAACCGCCCCCACTGCCCCCCCTTGGTACGCCACTGCCCACTGCCACTGATCCTCTCACTGTCGTCGCTTTTTTAAAATGGCTGCTGAGACTTCTGCAGAATCCTTGTGAGGTCACCGCTGGAAGTATTGGCAGCCATTTTTAAAAAGAGGTGCTGCAGCAAGAGGAGAGGGTCAGTAGCAACGGGCAGGAGAGACTGGAGATCTTTCATGCCCCAAAGAAGTCACTAGACCACCAGGGTAAATAAGTTATGTGCCAGGAGGGCACCCAGGGCTGTAGGGGAGGTCTGGAAGTGCAAAAAAAAAAAAAAGCAAGGTTAATATCTGTTTCCCCTTACTCACACAGCCATCATCGTTGTACACTCAAAACAAAGCAAGCAAACCTATGAGCAGCTGCATCCACGTTGTCATTCTTTATTGTTGGTGGCATTTTTATTTAATCTCGTTTATATTTTCAAACATGCCAGCTTGTGCATATGGATGTACACAGAAGAAGTATAATAATGGAATAACTTGTCATAGGTAGAGTAGCAATTTGTTATAAATCATAATCAGTGTGTCATTTGGAGGGGCTGGTTAAAGGGACACCCTAGCAAGTTATGCAGAGATTTTTTTTCTTCTGGTAAAGGGCCACTAAAACAGACATGTTATGAGAATCAGGTGCTCAACATTCAGAGTTTCTACCTATTTATTTACTTATTTATGACATTTATATCCCACATTAAACATGAATTAGGTTGAAACCTGGGAGCATTTAAAATCTTTTTTTTTTCTATGCCTACATCAAAAGAAAAAGATGGCATGTGGGAACTTGCTGCTTTGTTTTGTGGATTGCAGTGGTATATTATAAAAATGCACTTGTCGGGTATATATGCTAATCTAAACTTTGTTAAATGTTTTAGACATATCCATCTACTTGCTCCCTTGATATTAAGTACATAAGTACATAAATATTGCCACACTGGGACAGACTAAAGATCCATCAAGCCCAGCATCCTGTTTCCAACAGTGGCCAATCCAGGTCACAAATACCTGGCAAGATCCCAAAAAAGTTCAATACATTTTATGGTGCTTATCCCAGAAATAAGCAGTGGATTTAATAATGATCTATGGACTTTCCTTTAGGAAGCCGTCAAGACCTTTTTTAACCCCGCTAAGCTAACTGCCTTTACCACATTCTCTGGCAACGAATTCCAGAGTTTAATTACACTTTGAGTGAAGAAAATTTTTCTCTGATTCGTATTAAATTTACTACTTTGTAGGTTCATAGCATGCCCCCTAGTCCTAGTATTTTTGGAAAGAGTAAACAAATGATTCACATCCACCCGTTCCCCTCAGCCATTTTTTCTCCATGCTGAAAAGCCCTAGACGCTTCAGCCTTTCCTCATAGGGCAGTCGTCCCATCCCCTGTATCATTTTCGTCACCCTTCTCTGTACCTTTTCTAATTCCACTATATGTTTTTTGAGATGCGGCGACCAGAATTGAACACAATATTCCATTATTCTGTCTTACTGTATTTCAAACGTAAGCCACATTGAACCCAAGTGTGCTTGGGATAAATATATTTTTTTTAAAGTCCCTTATTTCTAATAATCTTTTTGATGTTGTTTTCAATAGTGTTTGCTATTATTTTGGGTGAACCAGTGTGGCAGCAATCTCCGCCCACTGGCTTCAACCCATATAACAGGCTAGATAGGTAAAAACAGGAGACATGGTGAGCCTAATTGCCTTGGTAAAAAGGGTGGAGGGAGTGTGGGTGCAGGGAAGAGGGAAAAAAGATTGGTAAGGGGGACATACATGGAGGAGTGGGGAAGGGAAAAGGGGAAATAGAACACATGGGATAGAAGGGGATGGAGAGGAGAGGAGAGGAGAGGAGAGGGGGACATGTGCTCACGAATATGTGTATCTTACTTAATTTTGTATTTAGCAGAATATGGAAGAAATTGATTTATGCTATTTTAACTAGTATTTTTATTGCTTATAGAATCTGGCTTTTTTGGGAGGGGTCAAGGTGGCTGCGGCATGGCATGGCATGGCAAGGGCAGGGCGGACTGGGGGGGGGGGGCTGGGATGGAGGAGATTACTTGAGGCAAGGATGAATTAGATTCTGGCAGGGATGGGTTAGATTTCTGGCCCTGTACAACTCTCTACTTTGAACTACTGAGCCCAGGGATTTTATGTGATAAATATTCAATTGTTTTATAATAGCAATGAATACTATATCATAACTTTTTTTTTTTTAATGATTAAGGTATGTCTTTTATACTCATCTATTGTATGTCAGTCAAAAAATGTGTTCTTAGAAGTAGGCTGTCACAAACAGATATTTGTGAAGACAGCATCAATCTTAAGACAGAGACAAATTAGGCCATGACAAAAGCCATTTCTTCAGTGATTACCTACTAGTTTGCCATATACTTCTTTCCATACTGGCCTAATGGTTAGTGCAGCAAGTTGTGGATCTGGGACACTAGGTTTGAGTCCCGCTGCTGCCTAACAGCCAGCAGTGGGTTGAAATCGTGGGGAACTGGGTTCAATTCCCTCTTCAGTGCCATGTGACCCTGAGCAAGTCACTTAGCCCTTCCATTTCCCCAGGTACAATATAATACTAGATTGTGAGCCTTTAGGGACAGTACCAGTACCTGAAAAAGAAAATTGTAAACCGCTTAGGTCTAGGCGGTATATAAAAAGTAAAAATAAAAAGGAAGAGCAGGCTAGCTTTTATAAATTGTGAAACAGGGCAGAGAGGAAGAGGGGTAACAATACCTAGAAAAGCTAAGAGAAGCTGGTAGTCAGGAAAGCAAAGATGCAAATGGACAAAAAAGAGTGAAGAAGGTTAAACTGGGGAAAGACTTGATATGTAAGTGATAGAAGGAGGCTCAAGGATGAAGGGGAGAAACGCGTAGAAGGGCTGGGAGTAGGACTGCAGAAAATAAATGCTAATAGGAATGAATGTGTGGTAGATCTTGACTGATTTTCAGAAGACTGTGTTCATTCCAGTATTTATATACCGCTTAGACCTAAGTGGTTGACAGTTTCACTTTACAGGTACTAGATCTTTCCCTAGTGGGTTCACAGTCTAGGTAGTACATTGTACTAATGTTGTACCTGGGGCAATGGAGTGTTAAGTGACTTGCCTAGGATCACACGGAGCTGCAGAGGTAATTGAATCTGGTTCCCCAGATTCTAAACCCACTGCTGGCCATCAGACAGCAGCAGGAATCAAACCCAGTTCCCTAGGATTGCAACCTGCTGAACTAAGCCTTAGGCCACAACTCCACACATGAGAACTAGCTGAACTAAAGGTAGACAAAGTGAGAGAGCCAAATGGCATACATTCAAAAGGTACTGAAGGAACTCAGAAAAGTTTTGGTGGCTCCTCTGTCTGACATTTTCAATCTGTCTTTAGATCAGGAAGGACTGGAGAAGGGCAGATGTGGCTTCTCTCCACAAAAGTGTAAGGAGGACGTTGGGAGCAGAAACTCTTCTAAAACAGGAGATGGTAAGGATTCTGGAATCTAGAACTTGAGGTTTTACTAGAAGTAAGTCTTCTCAAACAAATTTGATTAATTTCTTTGACTGGGTGACCAGTTGGATTTAGGGGGAATGCTGGATGTGGTGTACTTAAATTTTAGCAAAGCCTTTGACACTACTCTGCATAAACTGAATGCCTTTGGTTTAGGCCCTAAAGTGACTGACTGGGTTAGAAACTGATTAAGTGGAAGGAGATAGACAGAAGGTAGGGGTAAAAGGAGTTCATTCCAAGTAAACGTATGCTACCAGTGTTATGGCACAGTGATCGGACCTTGATCCGGTTCTTTTTAACATCTTTGTGAATGAGATTGTGGAATGGCTGGCTGGTAAGATGTTCTCTTTGCAGATGACACCAAACGCTATAAAAGATTCTCTTGATGGTGTGGATAATATGAGAAAAGATCAAGCAAAGCTTGAAGAAAGGTCCATTTTATTTCTTTTACTGGGTTTGTTCTATTCTACTATCCTATGTTCTTCTGTGCCCCTTCTACATGTTTCATCTTTTTATCTCCATTTTCTCCTCTCTGCCTCTCTATTCACTCTTTCTCCCTCTTATATCCTCCCATTCATCTTTCACTCAGCTACTAGCTTTCCATTTTTCACTTCACCCCTTCTCTAGAGCTCCCATTGCTCCCTTTCTCTCTTCTTCCCGTGTCCTATATTTTCACCTACTCTGGGCTTACCTTCTGCTGCCTTTCATCTCCCCTTCTGCCCCACCTCCTTCCCTGACAATTATTTGCTCTCAGTCTTAAGCCCTTTCTTCTGTCTCTTAGCATCATCCAAGCCTCCTATTATCCCTCTTTCACCACCCTCTCTCACCGAAGCAATTCTTTGCTTCGGTCTTCACCGAGGAAGATTTGGGTGGGATACCAGTGCCGGAAATGGTATTCGAAGCTGACGAGTCGGAGAAACTTAATGAATTCTCTTTAAACCTGGAGGATGTAATGGGGCAGTTCTACAAACTGAAGAGTAGCAAATCTCCTGGACCGGATGGTATTCATCCCAGAGTACTGATAGAACTGAAAAATGAGCTTGCGGAGCTATTGTTAGAAATATGTAATTTATCCTTAAAATCGAGCGTGGTACCGGAAGGTTGGAGGGTGGCCAATGTAACGCCGATTTTTAAAAAAGGTTCCAGAGGAGATCCGGGAAATTATAGACCGGTGAGTCTGACGTCGGTGCCGGGCAAAATGGTAAAGACTATTATAAAGAACAAAATTACAGAACATATTCAAAAGCCTGGATTAATGAGACAAATAGGGGAATAATCGAACGTCGCCGGTGAAATAGGTTGCCGGCGATCTATTTTGGCAGCGGCGCAACAGCTGGCCGGAACCGTATTTTCAAAAAAAATGGCCGGCCATCTTTTTTTCGATAATATGGTGTGGGCCGGCGAAATGCCTTGGATTTCGCCGGGTTTGAGATCGCCAGTTTTGTTTTTCCGCGATAATGGAAAAAACTGCTGGCGATCTCAAACCCGGCGAAATCCAAGGCATTTGGCCGTGGGAGGAGCCAGCATTTGTAGTGCAATGGTCCCCCTCACATGCCAGGACACCAACCGGGCACCCTAGGGGGCACTTCAAACATCTTTTATAAACAACCAAATTAGCTTCCAGGTGCATAGCACCCTTCCCTTGTGTGCTGAGTCCCCCCAATCCCCCCAAAACCCACTGCCCACAAGTGTGCACCATTACCCTCGCCCTAAGGGCTGAAGGGGGGCACCTACATGTGGGTACAGTGGGTTTTGGGGGGTTTGGGAGGGCTCAACATTACCCACCACAAGTGGAACAGGTGGGGGGGGGATCGGCCTGGCTCTGACTTTCTGCAGTCCACTGCAACCAACAACAACTGTTCCAGGGACCTGCATACTGCTGTCAGGGTGCTGGGTATGACATTTGAGGCTGGCATACAGGCTGGCAAAAAAGGTTTGTATTTTAATAATTTTAGCGTGGGAGGGGGTTGGCGACCACTGGGGGAGTAAGGGGAGGTCATCCCCCATTCCCTCCGGTGGTCATCTGGTCAGTTGGGGCACCTTTTTGAGGCTTGGTCGTGAAAATAAAAGGACCAAGTAAACCCGGCAAAATACTGCTTATCGCCGGGTTTTATTTTTCCATTATCCACGAAAAACGGCCATCTGGTAGCCACGCCCAAGCCTGCCCATGTCCCACCTTCGCTTCGCCGCCAACACGCTCCTTTGAACTTTCGCCGGCGAGGCGAAGGGAAAGCGGTCTATCACAAATGTAGCTTTCGATTATACGCTTTTCGCCGCTTTTGCGAAATCGCCGGCCATATCCCGATTTGTGTCGGGAAATAGCCAGCAATTACTTTCGATTATAAGCTGGAAAGTCAACATGGATTTAGTGAAGGGAAATCTTGCCTCACCAATCTACTACATTTCTTTGAAGGGGTGAACAAACGTGGATAAAGGTGAGCTGGTTGATATTGTGTATCTGGATTTTCAGAAGGCGTTTGACAAAGTACCTCATGATAGGAGGTAGTGTTCTATTGTGGATTAAAAACTGGTTAAAAGATAGAAAACAGAGAGTAGAGTTAAATGGTCAGTATTCTCAATGGAGAAGGGTAGTTAGTGGGATTCCCCAGGGCTCTGTGCTGGGACTGCTGCTTTTTAACATATTTATAAATAACCTAGAGATGGGAGTAACTAGTGAGGTAAATTTGCTGATGACACAAAGTTATTCAAAGTCGTTCAATCGCGGGAGGATTGTGAAAAATTACAAGCGGACCTTACGAGACTGGGAGACTGGGCGTCTAAATGGCAGATTATGTTTAATGTGAGCAAGTGCAAATTGATGCATGTGGGAAAGAAGAACCCGAATTATAGCTATGTCATGCAAGGTTCCACGTTAGGAGTGATGGACCAAGAAAGGGATCTAGGTGTTGTTGTTGATGATACGTGGAAACCTTCTGCTCAGTGTGCTGCTGTGGCAAAGAAAGCAAATAGAATGTTAGGTATTATTAGGAAAGGAATGGAAAACAAAAATGAGGATGTTATAATGCCTTTGTATTGCTCCATGGTGCAACCGCACCTCGAATATTGTGTTCAATTCTGGTCGCCGCATCTCAAAAAAGATATAGTGGAATTAGAAAAGGTGCAGAGAAAGGCGACGAAAATGATAAAGGGGATGGGACGACTTCCCTATGAGGAAAGGCTAAAGCAGCTAGGGCTCTTCAGCTTGGAGAAAAGACGGCTGAAGGGAGATATGATAGAGGTCTATAAAATAATGAGTGAACGGGTAGATGTGAAGCGTCTGTTCACGCTTTCCAAAAATACTAGGACTAGGGGGCATGCGATGAAGCTACAATGTAGTAAATTTAAAACGAATTGTAAAAACTTTTTCTTCACTCAAAGTGTAATTAAACTCTGGAATTCATTGCCAGAGAGTGTGGTAAAGGCGGTTAGCTTAGCAGAGTTTAAAAAAGGTTTGGATGGCTTCCTAAAGGAAAAGTCCATAGACCGTTATTAAATGGACTTGGGGAAAATCCACTGTTTCTGGGATAAGCAGTATAAAATGTTTTGTACATTTTTGGGATCTTGCCGGGTATCTGTGACCTGGATTGGCCACTGTTGGAAACAGGATGCTGGGCTCGATGGGCCTTTGGTCTTTCCCAGTATGGCAATACTTATGTACCATATCAGACATATCCCTCCACAGTGCATTATCCCCACTCCTTCAGCTCTTTCACGCCACATCTGAACTCCTCCCCACTTTTCATCCTTCTTGTTTTACACCAATCTGATCCTCACACATAGATCACCAACCAATCTAACACATCCCTACTTATACCTATCTAAATGCCAGGTCTCTACTTTCTCCTCAAGTTTACTCAACCTTTGTCCATCTCCAATGACCAAATTCCTTGCTTTGTTACCTTATTCCTACTCCCATGCAATTCGAGTCCCTTTTTTCTCCCCTTTTTATCAGACTCCTGTTCTTTTCTTGCTCTTCCCAGCCCACCAGTCCCTTCTCTGATTTCCCCTCAATTCTCCAGTAACTACTGTCCCCAAATCCCTACCATCTCTCACCTCCAATCTCCAAGTCTCATCCTTCCTCCAATATCTACCCCACAATCTTTGGGTTCCATCTTTCCTCTATTCTTTCTCCCAGTCCTCTGAAGTCCCATCTTTGACCTCCCCTGAAGCCCTAGTCTCATTCTTTCTCCGATATCTTCCCTCTCCTTCACTCCATACCCACATTCTTCCCAGTTCTCTCTCCTTCAGTTGAACACCCAGTACCTCAAAGCCCATTCTGCTGAGGCTCCTTTATCAGAGTTCAGGTGACCCATGGAACTTTGTAACTACGGAGTCCTGCTCAGATCAAACATTATGAGGGCAATTCTATAAAGTGGTGCACAGAGGTAGGTGCTACTTAGGCATATCAAAGTCTCCATCAACTGACAGGCAGGTGCTTCATATTTTCAAAGCACTTATGGCCCCTTTACACATTCTCTTCCTTGCCCTGTCCCTTCCTAATCTTTTTCCCCTCCCCCTACCGCTGTCTACCACTGGAACTCACTGCCCACCCATGTCCTCTCCCATCTTGCTCACTACTGCAATACCCTACTCACCCCCGTCCCTCACCACCTCACCATCTCTTCTGTCCCCCTCCTCCTTCCTAGCTCTCAACCTTCAACACTTCCTTCCTGCCATTAACCCATCCCCATTCCTCCTAAGCGCATCCCGTCTTCGTCGCCTTCGTCGCCCTACCTCCCCCACCCTCCTCCGCACTCTCTTGCTCCTCCTCCTGCTATCCGCAGGAGACATCAATCCCAATCCAGGTCCCCCACACCTGTCCTCGTCCTATCCATGCAAACGTTTCCGGGATGTCTCCAATCTCATATCTATTCCCTTCCTCCCCCCCTCTTCCCTCCCCTTCTCATGTGCACTGTGGAATGCCCACTCGGTCTGCAACAAACTTCCCTTCACTCACGATCTCTTCATCTCTCATTCCCTTCACCTGCTTGCCCTAACTGAAACCTGGCTCTCCCCTGACGACTCTGCCTCAGTTGCGGCTCTATGCCATGGAGGCTATCTCTTCTCCCATACTCCCCGCCTAGTTGGCCGTGGAGGAGGCGTCGGGTTACTACTCTCGCCCTCCTGTAGCTTCCAACCCCTCTCCTACCACAGTCTCACTGCTTCTCATCCTTTGAAGTCCACTCCATCCGTCTATTCTACCCGTTGCCACTCAGAGTGGCAGTCATTTACCGCCCCCCTGATAATCCCTCCCTTCCTTCATCACCGACTTCGATGCCTGGCTTTCTGTTTTTCTTGAACCCTCATCTCCATCCCTCATTCTCGGAGACTTCAACATACACGTTGATGACCTGTCCAACTCTCACGCTTCTCAGTTCCTCACTCTAACATCCTCCTTCAACCTCCAGCTATGTTCCACCACCCCTACTCACCGTGATGGCCATTGCCTTGACCTCGTCCTCTCCTCTTCCGGCTCACCCTCCAATTTCCACACCTCAGCTCTTCCTGTCTCTGATCATCACCTGATCACCTTCACACTTCTTCACCCTCCCCCTCAGCCCCGCCCAACATTAACCACTACTTCCAGGAATCTCCAGACTATTGACCCTCCCACCTTATCATCTAGTATTTCTAATCTCCTCCCCTCCATCATGTCCTCTGAGTCTGTTGACGAGGCTGTCTCCGCTTACAATGCCACTCTCTCCTCTGCTCTGGACACCCTTGCACCATCCACCTCCCGTCCCACAAGGCGTACTAATCCCCAGCCCTGGCTGACCCCTTGCATCCGTTACCTTCGCTCCTGCGCCCGATCTGCTGAACGCCTCTGGAGGAAATCTCGCACCCATTCAGATTTCCTTTACAAATTCATGCTATCCTCCTTCCAGTCCTCACTATTCCTTGCCAAACAGGACTATTACACCCAATTGACTAATTCTCTCAGCTCTAACCCTCGTCGTCTCTTCGCCACCCTTAACTCCCTCCTCAAAGTGCCCTCCGCTCCCACCCCCCCCCCGTCACTCTCTCCTCAATCACTGGCTGACTACTTCTGCGACAAGGTGCAAAAGATCAACCTTGAGTTCACTACCAAGCCACCTCCTCCTCTTCACCCTTCAACCCTCTCCCTCAACCAACCAACCCAGACCTCCTTCTCCTCCTTTCCTGATATCTCCGAGGAGGAAACCGCCCGCCTTCTTTCCTCCTCAAAATGCACCACTTGTTCCTCTGATCCCATCCCCACCAACTTACTTAACACCATCTCTCCTACTATCACCCCCTCCATCTGTCATATCCTCAACCTCTCTCTCTCCACTGCAACTGTCCCTGACACCTTCAAGCATGCTGTAGTCACGCCACTCCTCAAAAAACCATCACTAGACCCTACCTGTCCCTCCAACTACCGCCCCATCTCCCTCCTACCCTTCCTCTCCAAGACACTTGAGCGCGCAGTCCACAGCCGCTGCCTTGATTTTCTCTCCTCTCATGCCATCCTTGATCCGCTTCAATCCGGTTTTCGCCCTCTTCACTCGACAGAAACAGCACTTTCTAAAGTCTGTAATGACCTGTTCCTTGCCAAATCCAGAGGCCACTACTCCATCCTCATCCTCCTGGATCTATCCGCCGCTTTTGACACTGTCAATCATGACTTACTTCTTGCCACACTGTCCTCATTTGGGTTCCAGGGCTCTGTCCTCTCCTGGTTCTCCTCCTATCTCTCCCACCGCACCTTCAAAGTTCACTCTCATGGATCTTCCTCCACCCCCATCCCCTTATCTGTTGGTGTTCCCCAGGGATCGGTCCTTGGACCCCTTCTCTTCTCAATCTACACCTCTTCCCTGGGCTCCCTGATCTCATCTCATGGTTTCCAGTATCATCTCTATGCTGATGACACCCAACTGTATCTCTCCACACCAGACATCACCGCGGAGACCCAGGCAAAGGTATCGGCCTGCTTATCCGACATTGCTGCCTGGATGTCCAACCGCCACCTGAAACTGAACATGTCCAAGACCGAGCTTATCGTCTTTCCACCAAAACCCACTTCTCCTCTTCCTCCACTTTCTATCTCAGTTGATAACACCCTCATCCTCCCCGTCTCATCTGCCCGCAACCTCGGAGTCATCTTTGACTCCTCTCTCTCCTTCTCTGCGCATATCCAGCAGATAGCCAAGACCTGTCGCTTCTTCCTCTTTAACATCAGCAAAATTCGCCCTTTCCTCTCTGAACACACCACCCGAACTCTCGTCCACGCTCTCATTACCTCTCGCCTGGACTACTGCAACTTACTCCTCACCGGCCTCCCACTTAGCCATCTATCCCCCCTTCAGTCTGTTCAGAACTCTGCTGCACGTCTCATATTCCGCCAGAACCGATATACTCATATCACCCCTCTCCTCAGGTCACTTCACTGGCTTCCGATCAGATACCGCATTCAATTCAAGCTTCTCCTTCTTACCTACAAATGCACTCAGTCTGCTGCCCCTCACTACCTCTCTACCCTCATCTCCCCTTACGTTCCCGCCCGTAACCTCCGTTCACAGGATAAATCCCTCCTCTCAGTACCCTTCTCCACCACCGCCAACTCCAGGCTCCGCTCATTCTGCCTCGCCTCACCCTATGCTTGGAACAACCTTCCTGAACCCTTACGCCAAGCCCCCTCCCTGCCCGTCTTCAAGCCCACCTCTTCAATGCTGCGTTCGGCACCTAACCCTTACCGTTCAGTGAATCCAGACTGCCCCAATTTGACTGCCCCTATCGGACCGACCGTTCACTTGTCTATTAGATTGTAAGCTCTTTGAGCAGGGACTGTCTCTCTTTGTTAAATTGTACAGCGCTGCGTAACCCTAGTAGCGCTCTAGAAATGTTAAGTAGTAGTAGTAGTAGTACTTAGCCTTCCAAAGTTCCACAGGTTTCTATGGAACTTTGGAAGGCTAAGTGCTTTGAAAATATGGCTTGGACTAGTTGCTATTCTATAAGTTAAGCACTGTTGAATTTAGGTGCTAACCACAAGGGGATGAACACATGGGCATAGCAGAGGCAGGCCAAGGGTTTGTTGCCCAGGTCCACATATTTATCAAATACTATAAAAATACATGGCACTTTGTGCAATTACAAATCCCCACAAAAAGTCCCAGCATATTTCAATTGAATTATAAAGCTTATAAATGACATTACCTCCTTTCTATTTTTTTTTTTTTAATTTTATAACACTTCCCTTTCTCAATTCAAAATAATTTTGTGGACCATCAGACATGGCTGTTATATACTGTATTATTGCTCTTTGCTTTTTCCTGCTTCCAATCCTTACCAGTCCTTTTCATAAAAGTGCAGTCATCATTAACCCCCCTGTTTACTAAGTTGCACTAGTGGCTGCTGTGCGCTAATGCCAACACAGCCCATTCACAATGAATGTGCTGTATCGGCATTAGCACGCGGCAGTTACCAGCAAAGCTTATTAATCAGGGGGATAAGCCTCTTGAAATAAGTTTTTTTTAAAAAAGTAAACAATTACATAACTTAAAGTTCTGGATCCACTGCCAATACAATTAATGTTTTGCCACCTTCTTCAGAGCAGTGCTCCATTATATTGTTAAAGCATTACCAGTCTTTGAAGAATTCATATTAAGTGCAAGTGGCTACACTGTAACAATATGATGGCCCACTTACCCTGAAGAAGGTGGTGAAACACTGGCCATGTTGGCAGTGGGTCCAGAACTTTAAATTAAGTGCAAAAGGTAAACAATTGCGTATTTCAGGAGACTGAATGATTTATAAGACTGCAGTTTTACAATAAGAACCAATGAGGATTGGAAGCAGAAAAAGTCAGTTATATACTTCATTATTGCTCTTTAAAATATTTTTGTGGATCATCAGACATAGCAAATTGAGAAAGGGAAGTGTTATGGAATAAAAAAAATAGAAAGCAGGTATGAATGAATGTCATTTATAAGCTTTATAATTCAATTGATATATGCTGGGACTATTTGTGCTGAACAGTAATTGGGGAGTCCAGAGATAAGAAGGTACCCTTTATAATTGGACTTGGTGCTATTAGGAATGCCATCTTCTACCTACCATTGATACAGCATAAGGGCACATCTACATATGGGATGCTAATGCCAACCTTGTTAGTATTTTATAATGGAATATTGCCACCAGGAAGCCATTTTAGAATTGGAACTAAGCACAAGGCATTGGGGTGCCTAAACTGGAAATAGCAATTTATAGAATTTCCCCCTATCTATTTGATTCACACAGGTCATATGTGAATCAAACGATGTTTGAAATTGACACCCTTTCATCTGTAACCACAGAGCCCTGCACAGTTCAATTGTGGTTTTAGAAAAGATGTATATTTTGGAGCTGCAGCCAGCACCAAGGATGGAGGGTACTCCAAAGCGCATTCAGCTAATTTTGACGTGGCAAGTTATTTTTTTTTTTTGGGGGGGGGGGGGGGCATTTGGCCAACTTGTCACCCCATAGTGATGCCTATGGGGAACAACCTGCTGGTGGAACTGGTGGAGACTGTACCTGAATTCAAGAAAGGGAGAGACAAGCACATGGAATCTCTTAGAAAGAGCAAGATAGTAAGTGGTATGGAAGGGTGGACTGAATAGGCCATAACGGCCTTTCTGCCTTAATTTGTATTTGTGTTATACATATACTGTTGGCAAAGAAGCAAGGGGAGTTGGAGTGATGGCATTGCACTAGGAGTGAAAATGGGCAGACTAAATGGTCCCAACAGTTCTTAACTGATGTCATGTTTGAGGACAGGTTTGGAAAGTTGCAATAATTCAAACAACCCACCCTTCTCTCTTTCAGGAACAAGGTAAACAAGGCAAAACAAAAAGCAGGAAAAAAAGCAGCACTAGTACTGCTGAAGGCTACCTTTGGGTGATGATGGCTGACCTGTACCCTGTTTTTAGCATTTGCATGTTTTATCAGGCTTGTCTGTATGATATTTTTTAAGCATTTATTTTATTATGTTTTAGCTGGTTGTAATTTGTGTATTATGAAGGTATATTGTTCACCGCTTAGTACCAACTGGTACTAAGGGCAGTGTTTCCCAAGTCCGCTCCTGGAGTACCCCTTGCCAGTCAGGTTTTCAGGATATCCACAATGAATATGCATGAAAGAGATTTGCATATAATGGAGACAGTGCATGCAAATCAAATTCATACATAATCATTGTGGATATCCTGAAAACCTGTCTGGCAAGGGATACTCCAGGACTGGACTTGGGAAGCATTGCCTTAGGGGTCCTTTTACAAAGGTGCACTAGCATTTGTAGTGCATGCTAAAAATAAACATGCGCTAAAAATGCTAGCATGATTTTGTAAAAGACCCCCTAAGAAACCATCTACAACTAACCAGTTTCATTGGCTAGATATTCACAACCCATCTCAGCATGTTATCTTAGCGGAATGACCTCGCTCTACATTTGCACTTTTTGGATGTGTCTAGCTCAGACCTGTCCATTTCTATCATTGTAAGATGTATAGACCACACAATTGTAGATTGAAGTGACATATCCCATTTCCATAATGACCCACAGCATGGCCTCTTTTTCTGTTATTACACAGTTGCATGTGATCTATTTTAAAAAATCACATGTAGGTTTTGTGGATAGTTAATTATCAGATTAGTTAGTTTGCTTAGTTTAGAAATAGCCCCAGCAGCACAGCTAGAATAAATAAGATGGGCTTGACACAGAAAAACTAAGTGCATTTTTGTACACTAATAAAAATGTATAAAACAGATCTGGGCCTCTGGATCCTTAAGTAACTCTGACCTTAAGCAAGCCAGAAGCCAGTCTCTCATCCCTTGCTTTAGGAAATCAATGACATAAGAGCCCTCACTACAGTAGTCTTCCTGACCTACTGCATTCCTTTGTAGCCAGGAATAGAGGAATGTAATCAGCTGCTTTGCCTCAGCTTTGGCCTTCTTCCAAGTCCAGGAAATAATAAAACCAAAGAAGTCATTTACATCAGCATCTAGGCTATGGAATCAGTCTCCATGCTACCCTACTTAGTAACTACAGAAAGTTACTCCTGTCTGTTTACTTCCTATGTGTGTTGTCTCACTTAACCTTCAGATCTAGAGGTGCCTCAAATCAAAACACAACAAGGAACTCCCCCCACCCCACCAAGTGTTTCTTGGCTTGTTACAGGAGTGGTTCTCAACCCAAACCTGGGAACAAACCTGACCAGTTGGGTTTTTGAGATACCTACAATAAATATGCAAGAGTTAAACTGCATGACTACCTCCATTGTACACAAATCTCCCTCATGCATATTCATCATAGGTATCCTGAAAACTGGACTAGCTAGGTGTGTCCTGGGTTGAGAACCCCTGCTCTAGAAGCAAAGCTGTAAACATTCCCGCCATGAAAACCCACCAATACAGCATTAGCCCTTTCAAAAAGGATAATGCACTTCTACACAGTCAGTAGATACATAGTCTTATCTAGTCTGCCCTGTAAGGTGGCTAGAGTTGTACCTTCTGCTCTGCTCAGAACATGCAGGTTACCTCCTCCATGCCTTTGTTTAGCACTGCTTTCATGTTTTCCCAAAGACTGATGGCAAATACAGTGAATTTAGACATTTAATAGAACATCCAACACAGCTCTTTTCTTTCATTCATTGAATGGTATAGATTAGGGGTTTTCAAACCAGTTCTCGGGACACACCCAGCCAGTCAGGTTTTCAGGATATCCACAATGAATATGCATGAGACAGATTTACATACATGGGAGGCAGTGTATGCAAATTTATCTCATACATATTCACTGTAGATATCTTGAAAACCTGACTGGTTGGGTGTGTCCCAAGTCTGCACAAACAGCAACATGCAGGCATAATCATTGGCAGCAAGCTGAAGAGCGTGAGAGTTAACCAAGCTCAATTGCTTTGTGACAGTTTAGAGTAGATTTTTCTCAATATATAGCAGGAGACAAAAATAATGGATCAATGAAACTGAATCTAGAATATATTCCGCTTTGGCAAGGAATTTAACATTTTGGTTTAGTAAGGTAAAGGTAGTTCCCTGTATGCAATTACCAAACTGTGAATGACTTATGGGGATACCACTAAGTTCAATTCCCACTTCAGGCACAGGCAGCTCCTTGTGACTCTGGGCAAGTCACTTAACCCTCCATTGCCCATGTAAGCCGCATTGAGCCTGCCATGAGTGGGAAAGCGCGGGGTACAAATGTAACAAAAAATAAAATAAAAATAATCTCACACTACCATGGGGTTTGAATGCAGGAAAGTGACATACTTATCTCATTATGTGGCGTCATAATTTGATTGGTATCCAAATCTAAAATGAATTTATAAAGTGACTGCCTTAAGCAACCTAGTGTGAGAAATATCATGAGCTAGTATTTTCCTAAAAACCCAGGCTCATGATTTGGAATAAATAAGTAAAAATGCTAAATAAAATGAGTTTGGTGGGTTTAGTTTGCAGGTCATAATCTAAGTTTGTTATTGTCTTCAAATTAAGTTCCTTTCTGGACATTATGCTATCATTTTAAATTCAGGTTAAGCTGTTGCTTACAATATAAGATTATTCACTTTTGCAAGGGTTCATGTACCTCATCATTCTTTGATATCTGAACAAGACATTCTTGTAGATATTCCACTGGTTAAAGAATGTAAATTGCCATCCAATAGGTTTTACGGCTTCTTTTACAAAGCCACAATAGTGATTCCTGTGCAGCAAATGAGAGGAAGCCCATTTGTAAAAGCCACCCTCAGAGATTTGCTCCTCAAATTTGGAGGAAACTTCCAAAGGAATTAAGACTGGAAAGAAATTTCATAAAGTTTTGCAAACTGATCAAAACTTGTTTGTTTGAAAAGGAATTAGAACACTTTGATCTAAGATAATTTATTACATTTTTATTTAATGTTTTGAAACTATATTAGTTGGATTTTGTATCTGTAAGATACAACCAATTACACATTATATAAAATCAATGATTATAAGCCACCTCAAACCTCTTTTGGGAGAGAAGTGGGATAGAAATGCCCACATTAAATTATGAAGGGATGCAGGTGTGTGTGTGTGTGTTTGGGGGGGGGGGGGGGGGGGCGGCGGCAGTGGTAAGAATGCAGCAGTAGCCAAACATTCTATTAGTTTAGAAAGAATAATAAAATGAAACTAAGTGTGATTATATATCAAACCATTAGATGTCACTGTCACATTTCAAAGAATGGACTTTACAGTTTAACTACAGGATGCCTATGTCCCATGGCAATAAATACTAGTTGGCAGTGCACATAGCAACCAATAAGATAGCTGCAGATGGTTCACTCACTAAGAGGTCCATTTACTAAGCTGCAGTAAGCACTTACACATGCTTACTGCAGCTTAAAAAGCCTTACTGTGGGACATCCCATAGTAATTTTGGCATCAGCACATGCTATTCATGCGCTAAAAAATAGATTTTATTTTTTAGCACTGGAGGCAGAGAGTAGGTGAGTCCTGGTTAGTGCAGTTACATTGCCAAGTGCTGATGAGTCCATGGTTAGGCACAAGAGTTCTTACTGCCTGTAAAATAGGTGGCGGTAGGGGCTCACACCCTAATGGCCATATGCTAATGAGAAAATTAGCTTGTGGCCATTAATAGAAAAAAAATCAGAAATTTGGCTATTTTACCCATGGTAAAAATGGCCTTAGTTCACGAGAATGGCCCATGTAAGAATGCATTAAGGCCAATATTTACTGCAGTTTGGTGAAAGAGCCCCTAAGTTTGAGAGTACAATTTACACCAAAGGAAATGAAATGCACATCTGATTCACTAAGATACAGCCCATTAAGGATAGGGGTATGGTAACACAAGGGAAAAGGGTGAGTGGTGGGGGAAAGAATGCTACACAATCACACAGAGAGGGTCAAAGCACTCAACACAAAGACAAAATCAGAAAGCAGCAGCAAAGGCCCACAAGATTGGGATAAACAGCAGTCCTTTATTTGCTAATCCTTTGTTCATAGATCGGACACCACCATTATCAAGACTGGCTTAAAAAATGTACAGTGATTTCCTGCTGGTGCAGCCTGTGTCCATAGTCCAGCCATGCAGATATGGAGCCTGCATATTCCTAAGTGTGTTGATAAACTGTATTAATAGGCTGTCTCTTAGTGAATCAGATATGTATTTTATTTCCTTTAGTGTAAATTCTACTCTCAAACTTAGGGGCCCTTTAATCAAACTGCAGTAAAAATTGGCCTTAATGCATCCTTACATGGGTCATTCCCACACACTATGACCATTTTTACCATGGGTAAAATAGCCAAATTTCAGATTTTTTTTCCTATTAATGGCCACACTCTTATTTTCCCATTAGCACAAGGCCATTAGTGTGTGAGCCCCTACTAGACCCCCGATGAGTCTATGAACAAACTAGCAAATAAAGGACTGCTGTTTATCCCAATCATGTGGGCCCTTGCTGCTGGTTTCTGATTTTGTTTTTGTTTTTGGGAAAAGCATGCTAAGCATCTTTGTGGAATTATTTTCAATTCTTCTGTTTTTGCATATCAGGCAAGTATTGCCTCCATGTATATCTGACCAGGAGAGAAGATGGGATAGGCAGTTTGAAAGGGGCAATTTCCTCATTGCTGTTTCACTATCAGTTTTTATGCTTCAGAAGCTGGAACTGTTTCTCCCATAGAAATTCATTGGGCCATTATATTTTGATGAGTTTATTTCTCTGAAACCCAAAGTCAGATCAGGCCCATTTTCAAAACCTGATGTGTCTGGTCACCGTCCCCCATCCCCCTTACACTAAATAAAATCCTGTTCCATTGAATTTTCAGAAAACTATTTTGCCTCTGGACATAGACATTCTTGACCCCTTATGCATAATTTTTTTCCCAACATTGGTTGCATTGGAAAGAATAAAAAGTGACTAGCCTCCCACCCCTACACACTTAAAATTAACACAGCTTATAATAACGCTTCTTGGCACTTAATATTCCACTTTGTGCCAGAAAGATGCAGTGGGCTACATTCAAACTTTCAATAGCAGGAAACATTCATAATTTGTTAATTCACACCAGTAATAAAATTGCATTACATTTCATAAAATAATGTTCCAGTTTTTATATACAGAAAACAGACTGTACAGAGCCCTCCCCTTCCCCCTCCCCCCCCAAAAACCTCACAAACATACAGGCGAATGCAGTGCTCAGTTAAGCAGGCACAGCTGCACATCTAAACTCGGATCTGCTTTGTGTCAGAGGGGAAAGTACTACAATGTATTATAGCCCTCTCTGGACCAGGAATTAAAAAAATATTGCAGGCAAGCCAACAGACGCTCCTCACTGTTCCTGTGGCAGAACATCCATCCCCCTGTGGTTTGGGAAAGCAGGGAATTGTGTTATTGAACCTGGGGCTCAAAGCTCCCATTCAGCTGTCCCTCCTCATAATCCATCTGACACAAGATCATGTTGTTCTTCAGGAAAAACTTGTCTCCCACGCAAAATCTGTAAGGGGAAAGGGTGAGGGAAGCAAGAAAAGTTATGCTATTTAATGAATGGCAAGGAAACTTGAAATCACATTTGTAGAAAAAAAAAACTTGAAAAAAAAAGTTAATTTCTGGTGGCAAGATTTATCATAAATTGAGGACTTCAGAAAACTTCTGCAGGTAGACTGATGGTAACTTTAGTATAGAATTGAAATGGTACTATTTGCCAAAAAAAGGGGAGAGAGATATTTAAAATGCCCCCTCCTTATGGTCCATGTAAATTTTGAATCAGTCACAACAAGGGTGACAAAAGAAAGGGCAGCAGACGATGTCCAAACTAAAGCCTTTAAAACATCCAGGACGACACGAGTCATGTTTCGGCTCACAAAGGCCTTCTTCAGGAGTCTACAAACGCATATATACAGATTAAAATCAATATAAATATAAGTAAAATATATATAAAAGATGGTTTTACATTTGACACAGCATAAATACATAAATGAACAAATAACATAAGTGTGGATGTTATAATAAAGGCGCTAATTTGGACATCGTCTGCTGCCCTTTCTTGTGTCACCCTTGTTGTGACTGATTCGTCTGTGTGTTTACAAGGTTTACTGTTCTTCTGTTTTCCTGCCATATAATTTTGACCAGACCACTCTGATACTAGGATGGGGGTGGGGAAAGAAGGTTGCTAGTGGGATATTTATACCATTTTCACAGTCTAGTAGAAGGGACGAAAAGGAGTTGAGCTTTTTATAACTAATGCAAATTAAAATATACTCTAGAGGGAAGGATAAGGGATCCGGGCTTAGTGGTGGAGGAAGACGCTGGTATACTCATGTCTAATTTTGACCGGCTGGATTAGACAAATATTCAGTTGAAAGTTCTTCAAAGAAGTTTAGTTGTTATCTTGCCCGCTTGGCAAGTTTTTCCGATATTGATCTTCCAGTGCAGAGACCTTTCATGTGCTTATCTCTTTCCTCCTCCAGGATCTCTTGAACTAACCGGATGAGAACTGATGGGGTACGCTATCTTTTTCTCTGCAAAGTCTAAACATACAATGTAATGGAACAGTCTGAAGGCACCTCAGACACCTCCACTAAGTCAGCTTCTTCTGTTTTTTTTCTTTGAATGTGAAGCCCATAAGGGGGTCTTTTCTAACTACCTCCTTTATCTACAACTGGTTGCACAGTGAGCAAGCAGGCTGAAGTCTTGCCTTGCTTCAAGCTGCCACTTTTTCCAGTCACTAGGACTGGTCCTGAAAGTGCTCATCCAGCCAGTGGATCAGTCCAGAACATATATGTCCTCAGTTCCTTATGCAGCCCAGTGGAGATGCACAGACTCCCTATGGTGTGTTCATTTGTGGAATCTCTCTCTCAGAAAGTGTCATTTAGGCTAGAGGTGTGGTTCAAAGAAATGTAACCAAAAATGGTGTGGTGTTTGCACCAAAATTCATAGTGATGCAACAGAAAAACCTAAATAGTATAGCAGAGGAGATATGGGAGACATGATAGACACATTTAACCCTTCTGTGCTCATATTTCCGTGCCCATAAATGCTTATTTCAGTTCCCATATGGCAAACAAGGGTCACAAAAGGATAAATATCTAAAAGGTATGTATGGTGCATAATAGGCAATCCTTTTCTCCCCTGGACTCTCACATCCTGACCCCTAATTCTACAGCTTCCCTTCCAGTGAAAGGTTCACTAATAGCATCAAGAAATAATTTTTCCTGGAAAAGTGTCAGATGCCTGGATGGCCTTACAGACTCTAAGGAGACAAATAGTAAATGAATTTAAAAAAGAGAAAATAAAACCCCCAAAGGAGCACAAACCAGGCACTGTGAATTCACCTGGATCACTACCACAGCTCCACCTCATGTCAAGGCCTCTGGAGTCACTGTTAAGAAATAACCCATGCAAATTTGGTCTACTAAGCTTTTTCCCAAAGGAAAGACTTTGTTATTTGGCAATGGGAGTTTGTATATACTGGGGGGTAGGGGAGGGACATTTGTCTAAAACTGTCCATGAAAAGTGGAACCAATCCCTAAATGGTGTTAAGAAGATCTACCTAGGCGACTAGATTCCAGGGGAAGGATCAAGTTGTCTTCACAGACAACACTATAGACAAAATAAAATTGGAACACGTGAACTTTGTCTCCTCATCTTGGGATTTTTGTCTAGCTTCCAGAATTATTCCTGCTCCAGATGCTAGACAGTTCTTGACTGAAAGCCTGAATAAAGACTAACACCTTTGACCTACAAGTCTCAAAGCTTTTTCTGCTTCTCACATCCAAGAAATCTTTCCTTTGGTCCACAAGATACATCACCACATTTCCACACTCCCAGGGCTCCTTGATCCAAAAGGGAAATTCTGAATAGTTACTTTCCCAACTTTTCCCAGTCACATCTCTCACAGAATCTCTGAGCCTCTGATGTAAGAGGATTAACCCCACATGAGTCTTCATTTAAATTTCCCAACCCTGCATGAGACTGCTAGGATCCTGATTCCAAGTGCAGACCCTTCAGAAGCAGAATTTCAGACAAAGAATCACCCTTTCCAATTGCACCTCTCTGCCACAGATGAAAAATCATTGCTCTTTCTTTGACCCCCCTCAGCTGATTTGGTCCACCCCACGGAAGATCCAAGACTCCAGCATGCTGCTATCTCAACCTCTCTCCGGGTAGCAGGAAAAGAGGAAAAAAAAATTTTCCCTCTCATCCTAGGGGTTTTTTTCTAACTCTTTGCCAGGAATTTTATTATTGGGAGATCAACTTGCAGTGGGTCTATTTAGTATTAAATACAAAGTTGAAAATATTTCAGAAAAAAAGGTTGTCCTACTTTATGCAGTGAAATGACTGCTGAGGCCTGGATATTCAATGCCGGGAGCCACATATGCCCCACAATTGAATATCAGGGGTCCGTCTAGCCTATGGCTGTGAGGGGCTCAGATGCTGTTTACCATTGCAGGCTGAATATCAGGTAGAATTAATCTTAACTGGGCCATACTGGTCTATCATTTACTAAGGTACTGTGAGAGAGAGGGGGTGTAACCGAAGTGTGGGGATTTTGTACACAAGACAACATTTTACAAGTGGTCCTGTTCTGTGACTGGCAGCTGGGATATATTCTTGCTGTGTGGACAAAATAGCTGGTAGAGTAAAATAGCCCAATTACCCTTACAGTAAAACAGTAGATATCAGGAGAAAGACCATAGTGACAAAAACTAGGAAACTTAGGTACTTATCTCCAATAAGGTATGTGAAATGTGTACATTTATGCCACATACTCCCAAGTATGTTTCCCTTCCACAAGGAACAGTTGTGTCTTTTACTGTTCCTTATACTGCTCCTAGTTACAAGTCTGATGATGTAAGCTACCCCAGTTGGCCCATTGAGAATCCACTCTGGTTTAAGTGGTTCCTTAAAGCTATATTAACCCTCAGAGTTCCCATTCTACCTTGCCTTTTGATAGGCCTGACTTGAGAGCTTCTGAATGCTTAACAAAACTACTTCTGCTGCCTGTTTCCTGCATACAAACCTGGTCTGCTTACCCTGATCTTAACCTGCTTCCGGATTTATTTTCTGCCTGCTATGTGCTCAACCAAAATGGAATATTTGCAGAATTTGCTTCTCAATTGTTGACAAATGCACAGCTGGCAATCTGAAACCAACACCCTTAAAGAAAAGTTTTTTCGATGGACCAGGAGATTCAAGCTGTTAAAAGGTATACAATCTTCTCTGTTGGTGAACAAAATGGCTGTATACCATAGATTGGAACTTGTGGAGAACAAAGCTAGAGCACTAAACTTGTATATATTGAATTTTTTTGAGTTTTTTTCTATGGCTCCTAGGGACATCTTTCATAAGTATTTAAAGGATGTTTGTAATTTCTGGTTGAGACTATGCCTCCATTGAATAATATTTACTACATTTTGCCTCTTGGAAAATAACAAAGGAGAACTTTACAAATGAAGCAATCTCGCTTGATGTTTCAGACTCGTTAGAAACTTCTGGAGAATTTGTGACTGAAACAGCAACTTTGTTGGTATCATTTGTTTTCCAGGATAAAGATTCATTTAAGTGCTTGCATTTTCACTTTCAAAAATGTGGATTTTCTAAGCCCTAAGGTTCAGAATTGTTTCTGACGACGTCTGTTAAAAAAAAACAAAAACCAGGATCATAGGAAACAGTTTCTTGCATTGAAGCAGGAGACCCTAGCCCTGGGAGCAACATTTTTCCTTAGAATGCCTTGTAAATGCAAGATTCAGCTGTGTGAGGCTTCTTATATTTTCTATGAACCATCTCAACTGCAAAACATCTTACAGAATAAGAAATCTGGCATAGGGGTAAACACCATACAGGTGTGAGATATAGAGACGTTAGTTATTATTTTTGGCCAAGTTCAGAGTTCTTTTATTTTTATTTCCTTAATAGTAATCTCTGTTATTTTTCTATTCTAGGATCCCCCATATTGAGGTCTGTAATTTCTTGTATACCGATTGGCAATTACAATTTTACTATATTGTACTTGCTTAGTATTGGAAAATTTCTATTCAAGTTTGTTTCTTGATATATAATAATATTTAATAAACATTTAAAGATTAAACACACACACACACACACACACACACACACACACACACACACACACACACACACACAAGAAACTGGATGCTGCAGGGCCCTTGGTGCTTTTGGTGGCATTTGACTGGGCTGCAATATTAACCGAGGGCCAACATTGATCAAGATGCTCTGCTCCCATGCCTGCCACCTATAGGGTCTACTACCAGTCCTCCCTCCACAGCTGATTCTCATATGATTGGCCATATGGCACAGGCAATTGCAGACCTGTAGAAAAACAGTGGTTTTTATCTTTGGTTCGACAGCAACCTTTGGAATCCAGTACTGCGTCAATACATGTGGATTCAAATCGAATCATGATGCAGGGTACCAAGGTGCATTTTCCTGACTGCTCTTCGGGGGACCAGAATAACTTCTGTGCCTTTGTGAATATTGTAAATTATTATCTTGTGAGACTGAACTCCTATCCTATAGGCCTGCATGTCAGAGGGTTTTGTCCCTCTGAAAACTAAGTTGAGTGGAGACTTCTTGGTCCCCTTGTTCAAGTAAATCAAGAGCTCAGGCCTGCATGTCAGACAATGGCTGTTCTTTATGACAACTCCGATAGGAGGCCTCAACTGAGGCCACCTATGTGCCCTTTGCCAGGGGGAAGCACTCCTGTTCACAGTAGGCTGTAGATTTTAGGCATTAGCACCTTATTCAAAGTGGAATTCCATGGGTCCAGATGCATGAATTTAAGCAAAGGCTGACAAGCAAGAGATTATCCTAAATTAGTCAAACTCCCAACTGCTTAGATGGCCTGATCTAGCTGACCATTCAAAATAAGCCATAGACAGTAGGAATGGAAGGCTGAACTAACCATGCACTGTGAACCCACCTGGATCACTTCCACAGCTCCACCTCATGTCAGGCCTCTTCAGTCACTGTTAAGAACCCATGCAAATTGGGTCTATTGAGCTATCCTCAAAGGAAAGATTTTGTTATTTGGCAGTGGAGCTTATGTATACTGAGGGAGGGACATTTTGTCCAAAACTGTCAATGGAAAGTGGAACCAATCTCTAAATGGTTTTAGAAAGGTCTACCTAGGTGGCAAGACTCAAGCATCCTTTACCAATATACGTAGGGAATCTCAGGTAGCCATTACTCTGATTAAGTGTCTGCCATCTGCATATGCAGAATTCATAGCTGATTTATGCAAGAACGAAGCTGAGAAACAGCTAGTGGACAGACACCACAAATGAAGGTCCCAAACACAAAAGTAAGGGACAATCAGCTCAAATATGCCTTCTACCAAGTTTGGCCTCAAATACATTGGCCCTACATAGTGCAGTAAACATTGGGACTTCCTTCTATATTCCTTATGGTACTTTGTTCCCTCCATGTATACAATGTATTCCATATACCCTGGTCAAACCAGTAGAAAAGTCAGTGAGAGGGTCGTCCCTCCAGGATCTGTATGATTGCTGGGAGACCCGAGTATGAAAATTCAAAGTATTGTAGATTTGATACTTGGGGGACAAACTTCAATATCTAGTTCATTGGACAGGGTGTGGGTCTAAAAAGTTCTGGTTAGATGCCTCCAATATTCATGTCATTAGACTACTCTGGCAAGTGCATGGTTAATATATTTTCAAGTTGTCTTAGGGGTTTTACTCCCTAGGAGGCTCATCTTGCATAAGGAGTGAGCTGTGTCCTCTTCCTGTCCTTATATCAGTATTTCCCAAATCAGTCCTGGAATTCCCCTTGCCAGTCAAGTTTTCAGAATATTCATAATGAATATACACACATTTGATTTACATACACTGCCTCCATTATTTGTAAATCTTTTTCATGCATATTAATTGGGAAATCCTAAGCACCTGTCTGGCAAGGGGGGTGCCTACTGCCATGAATATTGGAGGCATCAATTTGGAAAACACTGCTTTATACTACACCTAGTCACAGCCTGAATGTGGATTACTCTGGTTGGCCCTCTGAGAATGTACCCTGGCTTGACTGACTCTTAGGAACGTATCTGTCATGATTGACACCCTACACCTATATTAACTGTGTTCCCATTCTACCTTGCCTTTAGATAGGTCTCACATAATAGTTCCCGAGAGCTATACTTTGACTGATCTTTGGAATCTGACCCGTGCCTTAAGCTATTCTTCAATAAACTATTTTGTGAATTCATCAAGATGATGAGAGTTTTAGTGCTGAAGGACTCATCCATTGACCTTAGTGTTCCACTGTTCTATACACTTTGTAAGGTTCTTTTTGTTCCTCCACTTTGGTGGTTTTTCCCCTTCCCTTCTCTTCTGCATACGAACCTGCTCTGCCTGTCCTGACTTTAGCCGAGTTCTGGATTTCTCTTTGCCTGGATGTATTAGTATGTTTGTTCTGCAGTCTGCCTCGTTGGCCAAACCATGGTGTTCTTGCCCTGAACATCTGCCTTCTTTCACTGCTATAGGGTACACCTCAGACTATATCTAGTTATGCTACCTAGTGCTATAAATAGTCACTGTGAATGTGCAGGAGTATAATACTATCTCTCTTAACCTCAACAGTCCTTGGATTAATATCCCTGTCTGTGTATACACACGAAAGTAAAATTTGCCCGATTTGTCAGTTATAGCTAATCTTGATTTGTAATTCTGTAAAATTTATTTATTTTTTTACTTATTTGTTACATTTGTATCCCACATTTTCCCACCTAATTGCAGGCTCAATATGCTTACATAGTACCGTATAGGCGATCGCCAATTCCAGTATGAACAAATACAAAGTGTTGTAGTGGTAGAATAAAGTTCATGTGTAACAGACACATTAGGGAATCATAGAGGGGAAGAGTTAATTTATGACCAATACGAGCTTTGGTTTCTTTGTGTTGCAGTGTTCGGGGCATTTAAGTTGGGTCGGTAGGGTATGCTAGGTCTATGAGGTCTGTCATGTATCCCGGGGCTTCGCCGCAGATAATTTTATGAACCATGATGCAGATTTTGAATGCGATTTGTTCTTTGATTGGGAGCCAGTGCAGTTTTTCTCAGAGGGGTTCGAATCGCGTTTTTCCAAATATAAGCCTAGCTGCTGTGTTTTGAGCAGTTTGAAGTTTCTTTATGATTTGATCTTTGCATCCCGCATAGATTCCATTATAGTAGTCTACATGGCTTAGTACCTGGATTGTATCAGGTTGCGAAATGTTTCCCTCGGGAGGAAAGGTTTCACGCATTGAGTTTCCACATTGAGTAGAAACATTTTCTTTGTTGTAGATTTCACTTGGCTCCCTAGCGTGAGGTTTCGGTCGATTGTAACTCCGAGAATTTTCAGGCTGTCTGATGATAGGGAGGGTGTAATCTGGGATTTAAGTTGATGGGTTTGTTCGTGTTGTATTGGGATGAGAGGATGAGACAGTGTGTTTTTTCTGTGTTGAGTTTAGTTGAAATGCATTCGCCCATGAGTTAATGATGTTCAAGCTCAACATTTTCAGCATAAAACAGTCTGTTTCTTTTTTACATGAATGTGAACTGAGGTCTTGTGATAAGGGCTACTAAGAATGACTGAATTTTTCTCAAAATTTTGGGAATTAGTGTTTCTTAAAATTTGACTGAATTTAGGGCAATAATATTGTCCTGCACAGGTCTTAGTATTCCCACAGCAAAGATTTCATTTTAAGTAGTCATAACAAGATCCTTGTTATACTACAAATGAAACCATACTGATATTTAGTACTTCAATCTGGAAAAAAAAAAACAGCCGACCTAACCACAAATGACAGAAGATGATCTGTCCAGAGACCATCTAACCACTAGAGGTCTCAAGAAACAGACTTAAGGCACCTAAATAGCACAAAGATAATAAATCTTGTCCTATTAACGCTAAACATTTTACCTTACTAGATTTAGAGAAGTGAGGCAATCTTATTTACAGAAAATCATTGCACTGGAACTGCCCAGGTTCCAGTCAATGGAAAATTTATTCTTTTGAAAAGTTCTCTATAAGTATAGTTTAAGAAACTTAGGAACCCTTTTACTAAGCTGTGTTAAGCAGTTACTGCAGGTTTTACTGTGCTTTAGAGACCACGCTTACATGTTAAAAACAGCTGGTGAGTCAAAATCCTATACTAGCTGCTTACCATGGTTAGTGTGACTGAAGCGGAGCAAAGATGTGGATGTTGGTGACAGGTAAAGTGTCCTGCTGTAGTGCATTCTAGCTCTTACAACTACAGCACAGCTGCACTTATTGTCCAGCTGCAGAGGAGACAATAAGTGCAGCTGTGCTACTGGCAGTCTGGTAGCATGGCCATGGCTCTTTCAAGCAAAGGCTCCTGACCCCCTCCCTCCAACACCCAATTCCTCACCACACTACTCCAAACCAATCCCTGAATGCACCCCACCCTCCCACGAGGTTAATGTCTTTCTAGTAGATCCGAGTACGATGCGGGGCAATATTTACAGTTGCCCACCCATCGCAGTAGATCAGAAGCCCTTGACGTTGGCTACTAGTTGTCACTGTTGGACCAGCACCTGTTAAACATGTTTTCAATAGGGTGTAGCAGTGTACATATCCTAATTGCTGTGGCTGGCCTTGGTAGGTAGAGGGAGGTGTTCAGAAAGGAAAAACAATACTGGAAAAAAGGGAGAGAATGATGGCTTGACTATACTTCAGGATTTCCATTTCCTTCTTGCTATCTATGACCTCAATCTCCATCTGTCCTCATTTGTTGATTGTAGACTAAGCTCCATTGAGCAGATTTGTCTCATCAGGGTCTCTAAAGCACCATGTATATGCTGTAGCACTATATAGATATTTAATAGCAGTAAATTGCAAGTGAAGGTCGGTGATTGCATAGCCTCAGCAGAGGCCAGTTTAATTGAGCTGGAAGCAGAAGATGCTGCAGTGCCACTCCAAAATGCTATTAAAACCGAATAACTACAGAATAGTAGCTAACATACTTCCACTCCTCTGTGAATCAGTTCTGCACCAGTTACTTTGCATGAAAACTGCTTACAGGAAAAGAAGCTAGCTCAGCTGCTTTTCTGTTTCACTTATTTAGGTCTCAAACATGTACCATTCATGTTCCCCTCTTCTGGAACGAGCAAATCTAGGTTTGGGTTTGTGATTTGTATGCCCCTCTTGTGGTCTCACCTCTGGTGTGCAGAGCTGGCAGGCAAAGCAGTCCAAATGGTAAACATTGTCTCTGGCCCTCATCACCATCTCAAAGGCAGGGATCAGCTTACTGCAGGCGGCACATTCCCAGTGGTACCAAAGAGCCTGCCAAAAAGCATATTCATTAGAAACATTTTAATTAAATGCTGAAAGACTAATTAAATGTAATTAACAATATCAACTACTGTATTTCTGGAAAAGAAGCTGCCAAGCTAGTTTCCTGACCCATGTGATGGAGGAGAGAAGGAATAAAATTAAAAAGAAAAAAAAAAGGAGGCGTATAGTGCAGCATTGATTGTATCATGGATAAGAAAAAGATGCACTGATCTAAAGCAAATATGCATGAATTTTAGTTCATCTATAGTATATCCACTTGCTTTCTGATAATGGTAGTGTCACTGGAACAAAGTTGTGTCCCTACCCCAAAGGGCTCGCTTCTTAATGTGGACTGAAAGGGGGCGATGGCTTTTTTTTAGACAGGAATCTCAGAGTTCCTGCCTGTGGAATAGGAAGCATTCAAACTCAAGCCTGCTGCCCTTAAGTCCGATATTATAGAGCTGCATATAAAGTTATGATGAATTGCATAACTGGATTCTTTGTCCTTATCAGCAGAGAAGCAGGGATTTTCCTGTCTGCCAGAGAAATTCATTGCCTAGGGTGGTTACCCTTTGCCAGTCTTACCAGAGCCAACAACTGGCTTTCTCAGCCTTTGGCTAATCAACCATCCCAATTGCTGGAAGAAAATCAAGAAGTGATTGGACAGATTTGTTTGCTGGTCCAGAAGATTGATAAGTCAGTTGGAGCATGAAAATCTCTGTGGGAGCTGGTTGTAGAGACTAGATGCAGCAGGGAAAGACACAGAGAAAGAGTGGGGAAGGGGTGTTTTTTCTAGGAGAAAGTCATAGGAGTGAAACAGAAGTGGACAACTTGGGAAGTGTGGCAAGCTGATTGCTTCCAGATACTGACAAAGACAGGACAGTACAGTATAGGAGGAGGTTGCCTCAGCCATAGGTGCCAACATTTCAAAATGATTGGGGTGTCACACATAATAAAAATTACTCCTCCCTGGACACAAAGGAGCTTGCTCGATATGGGGGTGCTTTTATGGCAATCAAAATCAAACTCCCACTACTGAATAAGGTATGAGCAAAAATCCAAATAAAGCATGCTGTACAGGTGATATTCCAAAATATTGTGGTTAATTATTAATACATTTTAAAAGAACTTTTTAGTGGAGGAAAAAAGCCTCAGACAATTCAGTCACAAAATGGTAGCTATTAGCTCTTTTGGTGACCTTTGATAGTAACTTCATAGGCAGAAAGTTGAGACCTCACTCATTCTTTCATTTTACAATTTTGGGTGCTTTTATGCCCCAGCTATCTTGCTACGAGTAGCAATCATTCAACTGAGATTAGTTCTACAAGAGATTGGCAGTACGATTTGGTGATAAGTGGTAAAAGCCTTTTGAAGTGCAAATGTTAATGTAAAGATAAGAAACCTTATCAAGTCCCAGGTATTATTTTACTAATAGACTGTTGCAGAAATTCTGGGTTGTTTAGGACTCTGAATAGCAGAAAACATGGAACAGAGATAAGTTGGGACAGGACACAGCAGCTATCTATGGTGTCTTGGAGTTTACCGCCAATACCGTGCGGTAAAAAGACGCCTACGTTTAAGTACACACATTCACATGGGAAATCAAAGTTCAAAAGAAATTTTCAACCAAATTTAAGCAGAGACTATGTCAAAGGTTTCGGTTTGGCTTGAGTTTATGCAAGAGTCTTAAGCCTCTCTTAAATAATAGCAGCAAAGGAAATACTGTTATTCTAGTTGGATTTGGTTATTCAATTAGAGGGTGATTTTATAAACCATTTTTGCATGTATATCACAGTGTACACAATATGCTTCTATATAGTTATAGAGAATGACACGAGGGATGGGGATCTGCAGTAAACTGCAGTAATCCGCGATAAAAGAAAAAATCTGGCCGTTTACAGTGAATGCAGGAGCAACACTTTTTACCACCCTGTGGGGAACAGTAAAAAGTTTGCTCCAGCGGTAAAAAAAAAAAGTTGCAATTAACATTGCTGGCAGCTCCGTGCCTGCCTTCCTCCCTCCCTCCCTCCCTCCCTCCTCTCTCACAGTAGCTCTAACTTATTAGTCAGGCAGCGGTGTGCTGGAGCTAGCTCACATGAGCCATTTGTTAATTTTTAAAAAATTTTGGGATTCTGTTGTTAAACTAACAACCGGCTTCCAAACTTTGGGATCAGGTCCCTTCTCGGCATCATTGTCCTCCTCCTCCCCTGTGGCTTGTTCCAGTGGTGTACCTGCAGGGGACCTCGGGGGCCTAGGCCCCCCATTTCTCTCTCAGCCCCCTCCTCAACAATAGTGGCCAGCCAGGCAGTTTTTTGCTTCCTCAGGCTCCCTGTACTCCCTGCTCTCCATCTCCGCAGTCAGGCAGCTGAGATCTCCCTCCCTTCCTTCAGGTCCGGCCAACTTTCTCTCCTCCCTGTTTCCAGCAGTGAGCCATGGCATGGACAGCACTCAAGACAGCTGCTTTCGGCTACCCTGGTCCCGTTGCTGCTTCATTCCATCTTTTCAACTTCCAGTGAGTGGGACGAAGAAGCGAGATGGACCATGGCAACTAGAAGCAGCTATCTTCAGTGCTGCCCGCGCCATGGCTCACTGCTGGAAACAGGAGAGATAGTCGGCCAGACCTGAAGGAAGGGAGGGAGAGTTCAGATACCTGATTGCGGGAACAGGGAGCTTCAAAACAAAGCAACGAAACCTGTGAGCTACTTCTTCAACATTCTTGTTCTTTTTTGCGGGTACCATTTTTATTTGATCCCACTTATATTTTCAAACTTGACAGTTTGTGCAGCATATGAATGTACACACAGAGGAAGTATAATAAACAGAATAACTTTTCATAGGTAGAGTAGTAATTTGCTATAAATTGTAATTAGTGTGTCATTTGCAGGGACTGGTTATAGGGACCCACAGAGAAGGGGCACTGGAAGCGTGGGAAAGGGGTTGCTGGAATGGACCCACGAAAAGGGAGGGAGCTGCTGGACCCGAAGGAGGAGATGGAGAGAAGGGATAAGGCACTGAACCATTGGGGGAAGGGTGAGCTGGGTGGAGGGAAGGGAGAGAGAGGCACTGCACTCATGGGGGAGGGTAGGGCTGGAGGGAAGGGAGAGAGTGCTGGACCTGCAGGGAAAGGAGGGGAAGGGGGACACAGAATGGTAATGCCATACATGGGAGGGACACGGAGGGAAGATGCTAGACATTGGGGAGAATAGGGACGCAGGAGGAGATGCTGGACTTGTGTGTGTGTGGGGGGGGGGGGGGGGCTTAGGAACACAGAGGAGTGATGCTGGACATAGGTGGATAGGGATATGCTTAGGGCTCTCTCTGGCCAGGGAGCAGATGTCCTACTTGCACCCCCCTAACACCATCTCTGGCATGTGTGATCTTTATATTTTGCACCGTATAGGAGGAAATGCATATCTTTCTATTTCTGTGTTGTGGCTTCTTGTGGTTTTTGGGTAATATATGTTTATAATTTTTGATCAGCTATTATGTATTTGGCATTTGGTTCTGTGTGAGTGTGTGTGTGAGACCGAGGTATTCTGTAAGCATAAATTTTCTATGTAGCATTCTGTAGTAATTTGGCTTTTTCAGTTTTCCTGATAGTGGAGGGGCTATTTGTAAGGGGAATCAGGGATTTTGTTGACCCTTGTTCTGTATTGTTTGTGATTTATAAAATGACAGTTATGCAGAACATTGCTTGTTTTTATACTTTAATAAAATGATTTAAATATAAAATCAGAACGAGGCTTGTGCAGATGGGATCCAACAAAGCTTGAGGGGACAGGGAGAGTTCGCGGAGACAAATTTTGTCCCTGCGTCATTCTCTATATAGTTACCTCACACACAAAAGTAATGTACATGCATTGACTAGAACATTCATAGTTTTATATGTCCCTGGGGTAGGCATGTTTGGGTGGGATTTGGTCAGTGTGTAGTTTTTATTATTTAGATTTTGCTCACACCTTTTCAATAGTAGCTCAAGGTGAATTACGTTCAGGTATACTGAGGGGGGTCTCTTACTAAAGATTAGCTTGAGTTATCTGCAGTGGGGCCCATAAAAATAAAATGTGCTGCTAACCTTTAGTAAAAACCCCGTGAGCATTTCTCTATCCCTGGAGGGCTCACAATCTAATTTTGTACCCGAGGTAATGGAGGGTTAAATAACTTGCCCAAGATCACAAGGAGCAGCAGTGGGATTTGAACTAGTCACCTCTGGATGTCAAGACTGCTGTTCTAACCAATAGGTTACTCCTCCACTCCAGTGCAAATCACTAGTTGGAGTCTTGACACTTTATAAGCGGGCATAATTGTCCATGGATTCATTTTAGCCATACTTTCTACAGCTTTTCTGAGGCAATTTGATAAAATTACCCTCTTATCACATTCGAGATACAAGTGACTAATGGTACTGTTAGGTATATGTACATGTACCCTGATTTATTATATCCTTATTTCCTCTTTATATTTAAAGTTTTAAAACATGAGTAAAAATGTATTCTCTGCAGTTTATGCTTGATCATTGTGTTTGGTGAGACTTAAGAACATAAGAGTAGCCATACTGGGTCAGACCAATGGTCCATCTAGCTCAGTATCCCGTTTCCAAACAGTGACCAAGCCAGGTCACAAGTATCTGGCAGAAACCCAATTATTAACAACATTTAATGCTTCCAATCCTGGGGCAAGCAGCTGCCTCCCCATGTCTATCTCAATAGCAAACTATGGACTTTTCCTCCAGGAACTTGTCCAAACCTTTTTAAAACCCAGATAAGCTAACCACTGTTACCGCTTCTCCAGCAAAGACTTCCAGAGCTTAACTCATCGTTGAGTGAAAAAATATTTCCTCCTATTTGTTTTAAAAGTATTTCAATGTAACCCTCTAGTCTTTATACTTTTGGAATGAGTAAAAAACCTCGACTTACTTCTACTTGTTTTACACCACTCAGGATTTTGTAGACCTCAGTCATATCTCCCCTCATCCATTTCTTTTTCAAGCTGAAGAGCCCTAACCTCTTTAATCTAGCCGCATATGAGAGGAGCTCATCCCCTTTATCATTTTGGTCGCTCTTCTTTGAACCTTTCTAATTCCGCTATATCTTTTTTGATATACGGTTACCAGAACTGAATGCAGTACTCAAGGTGCAGTCGCAACTTGGAGCAATACAGAGGCATTATAGTATTTTCGGTCTTATTCACCATCCCTTTCCTAATAATTCCTATCATCATGTTTGCTTTTTTGGCTGTCGCCGTACACTGAGCAGAAGATCTCAGCGTATTATCTACAACGACATTTAGATCTTTTTCTTGAGTGCTGACCCCCAAGGTGGAATCTAGCATCAGGTAACTATGATTCAGATTATTCTTTCCAATGTGCATCACTTTGTATTTGTCCACATTAAATTTCATCTGCCATTTGGATGCCCAGTCTTCCAATTTCCTAAGGTCTTCCTGCAATATTTCACAGTCCGCATGTGTTTTAACAACCTTGAATAGTTTTCATGCCAAAGGTAAATCATGCCAAACGAATCTCATGAATTCTTTGACTGGGTGACCAGAGAATTGGATCGAGGACATGCGATAGATGTAATCTACTTAGATTTCAGCAAAGCCTTTGACATGGTTCCTCATAGGAGACTCTTCAATAAACTTGACAGGCTGAAGGTAAGACCCGAAGTGGTGAACTGGATTAGGACCTGGTTGATGGACAGACACAGAGGGTGGCGGATAATGGAATTCACTCGGAGGAAGGAAAGGTGAGTAGTGAAGTGCCTCAAGGATTGGTGCTGGGGCTGATTCTGTTCAATATATTTATGAGTGACATTGCTGAAGTGTTAGAAGGTAAAAGTTTGCCTTTTTACTGATGATACCAAGATTTATAACAGAGTGGACACCCTGGAGGGAGTGCAAAACATGAAAAAGGGCCTGCAGAAGCTAGAAGAATGGTCTAATGATTGGCAATTAAAATTCAATGCAAAGAAGTGCAAAGTGATGAACTTAGGGAGTAGAAATCCACAAGAGACGTATGCGTTAGGCCGTGAGAGTTCGATATGCACAGGCAGGGAGAGGGATCTTGGGGTGATAAAGCATCTGAAGGCAGCGAAACAATGTCACAAGGCGGTGACAGTAGCCAAAAGGATGCTGGGCTGAATAGAGAGAGGCCCTACCAGCAGAAGAAAGGAGGTATTGATGCCCCTGTGCAAGTCATTGGTGAGGCCCCATCTGGAGCATTGTGTTCAGTTTTGGAGGCCATATCTTGATAAGGATGTAAAAAGACTTGAAGCGGTGCACAGAAAAGCTACAAAATGGTATGGGCTTTGTGTTACAAGATGCACAAAGGAGAGACTATACCCTGGAGGAAAGAGAAACGGGTGATATGATACAGACAGACAATCAAATATTTGAAAGGTATTAATCCACAAACAGACCCTTTCTGGAGACGGGAAGGTGGTAGAACTAGAGGATGTGAATTCAGGTTGAAGGGGGGTAGACTCAGGAAAAATGTAAGGAAGTATTTTTTTTTCACGGAAAGAGTAGTGGATACTAATGATCTCCCTTGGGGGGTGGTGGAGATGAAAACGATAACAGAATTACCGGTGGGTGAAGGGCTCAAGATATACTGTACAGTAAGCTAAGGAAATGAGTCCTTACTCTGAGGTTAATGATCTTGGGATCCCATCCCCATTATAGTGGTCTAAGGTTTCCTTTTTTTTTTTTGTAATTAGTAATTCGTCCATTTATCTTTGGAATTTACTCCCTTATCCTTGGAAAATTTTGTATCCAGAGTTTGTCTTGATTGAGTATTGAAAAATTGTATAAAGATAAAATAATAAAAAAAAAGAAAAAGAGAAGGAATGAGTGTGATATTTGTCAAAAGTGAAAATGGAAAGGGAACCAGAGGCATGTGTGCTTCTCTGGCTGAAGGAATCCTACAGTGCTGATCCCATTTCCAGAACTTGGAAACCAGGCTCTACAACTAAACTGAAGTGAGCCTGTGCCACATGAAGGTATCACATCTGGTCTCCTTCAGGAGGTAGCCTTGGCAGGCAGAGGAGCCACCTGCTATAGTAGTATCTTCTCATATTCCTTTGAATCTCTCTCTAACTTCTTATACAAAAGCCCTTGTCCCTGTAACTTCTTATAACGGAAAACACAACCTTCTGAAAGCTTGCTACACATTTGTATCATATCTTCTACTTCTGTTCTTTTTTCAAGAGGGAACACTTAGCTCTTTCAGTCTCTCTATATGGCTTATGGCAGTGTTCCCTAAGTCCAGTCCTGGAGTACCACTAGCCAGTCAGGTTTTCAGGATATTCACAATGAATATGCATGAACTTGATTTGTATACACTGCCTCCATTCATGCATATTCATTGTGGATATCCTGAAAACCTGATTGGCAAGGGGTACTGCAGGACCAGACTTAAGAAACACTGATTTATGGCACAGTTTGGTAGCCTCTCTTTAATATGCCTCTACCTCATCTTATGGTGAATATCACTCTTGTGAAATGACCTTAAACTGCTTATAACAACTTAGTCTACTGAAGTTTAATTTGATATTGTTCTATACCTAAATTAGCAAATATTTGTGATTTTGTATTCCACTTTATCAATAACACAAGAGTGAGTGGTCTGACATCCACCTACTGATCTATTCTACATTAATATATTGTGTGAGACAGCTGCTGAGTGAATTTGATATGTGTAGTAGCTCCAGCCTTGTCATTCTGGTGTAATAAGAAGCTGTAATTACTTTGATATTTATAGACATCCTGCATAAATTTCTGTTTGATTGAGGATTGTATATCTGATATTTTGTAGGCATGCAATTTTGGATTTACTCTATTTATTCTATAATGGCATCTTGGCACACATGTACAGACCATACAGTCTGCCCATCCTCTGTGTTGTCCCACTCTTTCTCCACTACCTCCACTGGGAGGCTACTCCAATCTAACACCCTATCTCTAAAGGAATATTTGTGTATCCCAAGGCTGTTCCATATTCACCACCTTATCTGCAGAGGAATATTTATGTCTATCCCATTTAACTCTAATTCTAGAGCCTCTTGTTAGCCTGTTTCCTTGCATTTGTATCTTGGAGGTATTTAAATCTCTTTTCTCCCCTTTTCTCATCTTTCCTCTGGGATATATACGTATATTTAAGTCTGTTCCTATGCTTCATGATGAAAAGCATTGTTCTGTTTAGCATCTGCCTCTCGAGATTCCATCCAGTTTGTACCATTTGAAGATGCCTTTTTCCACAACTGTATACAGTACTCCACATAATGAGATGAAGTCTTAGAGGCAATCACTTGCTTTTACTTGCTGGCTATTCTTTTCCTTATGCATCTTAGCACTCTTCTGGCTTTTGCCATCACCTTAAGATCATGCCCAGATTCCACTTGTTTTGTGCACATAACTCACCTTCTGTTATTTTTATTTATTTTTATTTTTTGTTACATTTGTACCCCGCACTTTCCCACTCATAGCAGGTTCAATGCGCTTACATATATATACAGGCACTTATTTGTACCTGGGGCAATGGAGGGTTAAGTGACTTGCCCAGAGCCACAAGCTGCCCATGCCTGCAGTAGGAATCGAACCCAGTTCTGTTACATAACATACATAGTAATATAGTAGATGACGGCAGAAAAAGCCTACATGGTCCATCCAGTCTGCCCAACAAGATAAACTCATATGTGTATACCTTACCTTGATTTGTACCTGCCTTTTTCAGGGCACGGACCGTACAAGTCTGCCCCAGTATTTCCCACCTCCCAACCACCAGTCCCGCTTCCCATCACCGGCTCTGGCACGGACCGTATAAGTCTGCCCTCCACTATCCTCGCCTCCCAACCACCAACCTTTCTTCCCCCACCTGCTCTGCCACCCAATTTTGGCTATTTCGGCTTTGGATTTTGCTACCCATATGCATGATCCTTCATTTTTAGCATTAAATTTTAACTGCGAGGCTCTAGACCATTCCTTAAGCTTGGAAAGATCCTTCCTTATATTTTCTGCTCTTTCTAGGGCATCTACTTTATTGCAGATTATGGCATTAATCATATACTCACTCTCCTGGGTAGCCATTGTAGCCCCATTTTGCCTGGCTAGTAAAATCTGAGAATACATTTGCATACTTTCCCATGTTCCCTAGGTTCTTTATAAATGAGAATGGTGTGAAGAAACCATGTGCTTTAAGCCTGTAAAATGCATTGGATATTTTCCTTCATTAATTATGTCTTGAAGTGTATTTCTCCTATTTGGCCAGCAGGTGCAGTTTCTCTGCTGTAAAGCTATTACAGAGCAAAGAATGTTCTTTCTTTAGTTTTAGCACACAAACAGGAAGCAAGAAGCAGTATATGTTTCACGTTTTCTTGTTTTGAACTCTGATTGACCCAGGAGGAGCTCATTTTTACTTGGAGACTGGAGAGTACTGACTTTTGCTCCATGAAGAAGAGAGACAGATCTTTGATAAGGCCATGTAAACAATTATATTGATAACTTGGGAGCAGCTATAGGTCCTGATCTTCTCAGGTACTTTTTAGAAGGTAAACAAATATTTAGTTAGGTAACTGAAATATGGATCAATTATACCACTGTTATTGTTTGATGATTGCATATTTTTTGTTCATTGTTCAATTGTTAAGACCGTAAACAATTTTCAGTTTATTGCCTCGTTGTCTGAACTGATAAAGAATCCTGGTGGTTTGTGTGTTGGGTCTGTGAGAAGTTTCTGGGAACTGTGGGACCACTGGGAATGTGGCCTCCAGTAACCTAGAAATCACTGGGATAATTTGATAGCCGGAGACTCACCCAGAAGCAGTTGTGACCCAGTCGGTGCGAGGAGGGTGCTAATGTAGAGCATGAACAGCAGGTGCAGGTGGATCTGAGCTATGCTAGGAATAGACCTTCTATGTGGCAGCAGGGTAAGCTCATGCGGGTGGCTAGGCGTATCATAACAAATGTCTTTTGGGGCTCTAAGCTTCTGTGGTTGTCAGTAAAAGTTACAGTTCAGCAGGAAACATATCTAGATGGGTCTGTTCAAAAATACAATTTGAAGCAAGAAAGAAAAAGATGTACTGGTACATAGTAACATAGTAAATGATGGCAGATAAAGACCTGAACAGTCCATCCAGTCTGCCCAACAAGTTAAACTCATTTTATATGGTATGTGATACTTTATATGTATACCCGTTTGATTTGTCCTTGCCTTTCTCAGGGCACAGATCATAAAATTCTGTCCAGCACTGTTCTTGTACTAAAAGTTCTGAAGCTAACGTTGAAGCCCCTTAAATTTACACTCCAGCCCATCCATATCTATTCAGTTACAATCAGGGCGTAGACCGTAGAAGTCTACCCAGCAGCAGTTTTGCTTCCCAATTACCGGCTTCACCACCCAATCTCTGCTAAGATTCTGTAGATCCATTCCTTTTAAACAGGATTCCTTTGTGTGCAGATGATCCCGATATACATCCGATGCAAAGCAAAAAGTATTACATATTTGAGAAATCTGGTTCTGAACTTGGTCAGACCCACAGCAGGCAAAATTTACACACACCAAAAACTATGAGTTTCTTTTTTCTTCTCCTCCCTCTAGCTTCTGTGATACTTCTGGGGATTGGAACTCTCCCTTGTCCCCAAGTCAGTACCTGCAAATCCTAGGTGCACACCACTGGTAAGATCTTCTTTAATCAGATACAGATGAGCTCCTACAAATGCCTTTGAAGCAACAACTCTTAGCAGTTGTTCCATCGACTCCAACTGGTTTTCTAGCTTTTTATTCAAATCCTGGTCATCTCCTACAGCCAATGGGACCAACTCCTCTTCACAGCCAATCAGATTCTGGTTCTTCTCTCAGCAACCCTCATTGGATCCCAATAATTCTTCCCCCACCCATCCTCAGCATGAGGGCTCTGAATTTTGTTCCCACTTTGCTTTCTAAAGAGCTCTCCCAAATGAGGGTGTGTATGCATCACTAACCTCTCATTGTACCTTACCATTCAGTCAGAAAAGAAATTTGATGCCTCTAGTAGGGGACCTCTACACCATTATAGACCATGGGCTCACTTGGGTCCAAGTCTAAGTCCCACAGACTGTCTACAAAATCTATTTTGAACTCCAATGTGCCCAAGATGTACTATTGATGTTCAAGATACTTCAGACAAGATAAATGTTCCAAAATATGCCTTTATTGAAGAAAGAGTCTCTCTAAAAGCAAACAGTTTGCATAGTAACAAAATTGTAAATGTTCAGAACAGGGGCTTGATTCTTTCTTCAGGTATTTTAGGACATGCTCCTTTCCTTCTTTTGGGTTTTAGATTTTCTCTAGATATTTGTTGGGTTCCCTTATTTAAGAACCAGAGTTTTTAGTAAACTTACTATGAATGCTCAAATCTTTCTGCACTTCACTCCCTTTTGCCCTCTACTTTCCTTCTCCTTCTGGCTAGTACCCAATCTCTCCACTGCTGTACCTCTCAAGAAACCATTACTTCACAGGTGCCAGAAGAACCAGCTCAGAACATTTTGATAAGATCTCTTCATCTACTATAGGAAATGAGTGAGACTGCCCCTCTCCAGCTCCACAGTCAGAGCAGGAGGCTAACTTCCCTTTTGCTACTCCCTTCCAGACCTAGAAGACAGGAGAGTAACTACCTTTCCAGGCTTGAAGCCTTCTCTGAGAGACTGAAGACAGATATTCTTTCACAATTGCTAACCAGAAGCTCCTGTAATCCAATCACTGGGTTGTACTAATATGGTCACTACCTGAGGAGAGCACCTTAACAAAATGGTTCAGTCCACTCTACACTTTGCTGTCCATTGAGAGGAGCAGACATTAGTATAGGGTCCAAAGGCCTCTATATGTTCACACTAGATTGACAGTGGGAGGATAAGGAATCATTGCAGCAAAGTCCCTGAAAGTCAGCACCAGGAAGAGCTCCTAATGGAATCCTGTACCATGGGGTCTAAATCTGGCCATCATATTTTACCCTTAACAAGGACCATAACCCCCTTCCCCCACAGGCCATGACAACTACAGCAGATCCAGCTACTGGGGTATAGAAGACCTTACCTAGGAACTGTGAGCTTTCTGCACAGAAGCATACAGCATTTGCCTCTGAGCCACTATGCTATCCCAAAGACTAGCATTTCATATACCTGGCATTTCGGGCTGAGTCAAGCAGATTTAAGATTCTGCAATCACTGCAAAAAGGATGGCAAACTAACTTGCATGACTTATAATCAGGCACTGTATAATTGCAATAAACCCTCTGGGAATGGTCTTATACTGTTGAAATAATTACTTTGGTGGAATTATCAGCTCAGGCATGTAATTCTGCAATAGTCATTAGCCAGCTGGTAAAAAGCCCATAGTATTAGGGTGTCTTGTTTAACCATGTGTCATAGTTCATGACTCAGCCAGGTAGTTGAGTCAGGAGGTGCCACAGCAACATTTTAACATAATAGTGCCTTCTAGAATGGAGCAGAGCGGCCTAGTGGTTAGAGCAGGAGGTTGAGAACCAGGAAAGCCAGAGTTCAAATCCCACTGACACTATAGGGGGAAATTCAAGAAATGGCACCGAAATTAAGGTTCTGGGATGATGTGCTTCGAGAGTGAATTCTATAATTGCAGTTCCATGCAGAACAGATGTTATAGAATACTAGCTTAAGTCCTCATCTATGCACCTAACATCACAGGCACACCTGGCATAGAATCATATGCCTAATTGCCTACCCTTTGAGATGGCATAAGTGCTTAAGAATATAAGCATTGCCATACTGGGACAGATCAAGGATCCATCAAGCCCAATATCCTGTTTCGAACAGTCACCAATCCAGGTCATAAGCACCTGGCAAGATCCCAGAACAGTAAAACAGATTTTATGCTACCCTAGACATAAACAGTGGATTTTCCCAAATCCATCTCAATTATGGCTTCTGGGCTTTTTTTTTTTTTTTTAAGGAAATTGTCTAATCCTTTTTTAAAGCCTGCTAAGCTAACTGCTTCTATTAAATTCTCTGGCAATGAATTCAAGAGTTTAATTACATGTTGAGTGAAGAAATTATCTCTGGTTGATTTTAAATTTAGTAACTTCATTGGCCCCTGGTCCTAGTATTTTTGGAAAGAGTAAACAAGTGATTCACACCTACTACCCATTCCACTCCACTCAGTATTTTATTTACCTCTATCATATCTCCCCTCAACCATCTCTTCTCCATGCCATAGAGCCCTAAGCCACTTTAGCCCTTCCTCATAGGAAGTTGTCCCATCCCCTTTATCATTTTCGTCACCCTTCTTTGTACCATTCCTAATTTTGATATATCATTTTTTAGATGTGGTAACCAGAACTGCACATAGTATTTGAGGTGTGGCTGCAACATGGAATGATGCAAAGGCATTATAATATTCTCATTTTTGTTTTCCATTCCCTTCTTAATTTCTAACATGCTATTTGCTTTCTTAGCAGCCATTGCACATTCCCCTTCCATGTATATACCCCTTGCAATTGTGCATTCTGGGATTTCAGTGTGTACATAAGTACATAAGTACATAAGTAGTGCCATACTGGGAAAGACCAAAGGTCCATCTAGCCCAGCATCCTGTCACCGACAGTGGCCAATCCAGGTCAAGGGCACCTGGCACGCTCCCCAAACGTAAAAACATTCCAGACAAGTTGTACCTAAAAATGAGGAATTTTTCCAGTCCATTTAATAGCGGTCTATGGACTTGTCCTTTAGGAATCTATCTAACCCCTTTTTAAACTCCGTCAAGCTAACCGCCCGTACCACGTTCTCCGGCAATGAATTCCAGAGTCTAATTACACGTTGGGTGAAGAAAAATTTTCTCCGATTCGTTTTAAATTTACCACACTGTAGCTTCAACTCATGCCCTCTAGTCCTAGTATTTTTGGATAGCGTGAACAGTCGCTTCACATCCACCCGATCCATTCCACTCATTATTTTATACACTTCTATCATATCTCCCCTCAGCCGTCTCTTCTCCAAGCTGAAAAGCCCTAGCCTTCTCAGCCTCTCTTCATAGGAAAGTCGTCCCATCCCCACTATCATTTTCGTCGCCCTTCGCTGTACCTTTTCCAATTCTACTATATCTTTTTTGAGATACGGAGACCAGTACTGAACACAATACTCCAGGTGCGGTCGCACCATGGAGCGATACAACGGCATTATAACATCCGCACACCTGGACTCCATACCCTTCTTAATAACACCCAACATTCTATTCGCTTTCCTAGCCGCAGCAGCACACTGAGCAGAAGGTTTCAGCGTATCATCGACGACGACACCCAGATCCCTTTCTTGATCCGTAACTCCTAACGCGGAACCTTGCAAGACGTAGCTATAATTCGGTTCCTCTTACCCACATGCATCACTTTGCACTTGTCAACATTGAACTTCATCTGCCACTTGCACGCCCATTCTCCCAGTCTCGCAAGGTCCTCCTGTAATCGTTCACATTCCTCCTGCGACTTGACGACCCTGAATAATTTTGTGTCATCGGCGAATTTAATTACCTCACTAGTTATTCCCATCTCTAGGTCATTTATAAATACATTAAAAGCAACGGACCCAGCACAGACCCCTGCGGGACCCCACTAACTACCCTCCTCCACTGAGAATACTGGCCACGCAATCCTACTCTCTGCTTCCTATCTTTCAACCAGTTCTTAATCCATAATAATACCCTACCTCCGATTCCATGACTCTGCAATTTCTTCAGGAGTCTTTCGTGCGGCACTTTGTCAAACGCCTTCTGAAAATCCAGATATACAATATCAACCGGCTCCCCATTGTCCACATGTTTGCTTACCCCCTCAAAAAAATGCATTAGATTGGTGAGGCAAGACTTCCCTTCACTAAATCCGTGCTGACTTTGTCTCATCAGTCCATGTTTTTGTATATGCTCTGCAATTTTATTCTTAATAATAGCCTCCACCATCTTGCCGGCACCGACGTCAGACTCACCGGTCTATAATTTCCCGGATCTCCTCTGGAACCCTTCTTAAAAATCGGAGTAACATTGGCTACCCTCCAGTCTTCCGGTATTACACTCGATTTTAGGGACAGATTGCATATTTCTAACAGTAGCTCCGCAAGTTCATTTTTTAGTTCTATTAATACTCTGGGATGAATACCATCAGGTCCCGGTGATTTACTACTCTTCAGCTTGCTGAACTGACCCATTACATCCTCCAAGGTTACAGAGAATTTGTTTAGTTTCTCCGATTCCCCCGCTTCAAATATTCTTTCCGGCACCGGTGTCCCCCCCAAATCCTCCTCGGTGAAGACCGAAGCAAAGAATTCGTTTAATTTCTCCGCTACGGCTTTGTCCTCCTTGATCGCCCCTTTAACACCATTTTCGTCCAGCGGCCCAACCGACTCTTTGGCCGGTTTCCTGCTTTTAATGTATCTAAAAAAGTTTTTACTATGTATTTTTGCTTCCAACGCTAATTTCTTCTCAAAGTCCTTTTTTGCCCTCCTTATCTCCGCTTTGCATTTGGCTTGGCATTCCTTATGATCTGTCCTGTTACTTTCAGTTGGTTCTCTTCTCCACTTTCTGAAGGATTGTTTTTGGCTCTAATGATTTCCTTTATCTTACTGTTTAGCCACGCCGGCTGACGTTTAGTCTTTTTTCCCTTTTTTCTAATACGTGGAATATATTTGTCCTGAACCTCCAGGATGGCGTTTTTAAACAGCATCCACGCCTGATGCAAGTTTTTTTACTCTGCGAGCTGCTCCTTTCAGTCTTTTTTTCACCATTTTTCTCATTTTGTCGTAATCACCTTTTCTATAGTTAAACGCTAGCGTACTTGATTTCCTAGTTTCACTTCCTTCAATGCCAATATCAAAACCGATCATATTATGATCACTGTTATCAAGCGGCCCTCGTATCGTTACCCCCTGCACTAGATCATGAGCACCACTAAGGACTAAGTCTAGTATTTTTCCTTCTCTTGTCGGCTCCTGAACTAGCTGTTCCATGAAGCTGTCCTTGATTTCATCAAGAAATCTTATGTCCCTTGCGTGTACAGATGTTACATTACCCCAGTCTATATGCGGGTAATTGAAATCCCCCATTATTATTGTGTTGCCCAGTTTGTTTGCGTCCCTGATTTCCTTTAACATTTCCGCATCCGTCTGTTCGTCCTGGCCAGGCGGACGGTAGTACACTCCTATCACTATCTTTTCCCCTTTGCACATGGAATTTCAATCCACAGTGATTCCAAGGAGTGTTTTGCTTCCTGCAGAATTTTCAATCTATTTGATTCAAGGCTCTCGTTAATATACATGCTACCCCTCCACCAATCCGATTCACCCTATCACTACGATATAATTTGTACCCCGGTATGACAGTGTCCCACTGGTTATCCTCCTTCCACCAGGTCTCAGAGATGCCTATTATATCTAATTTTTCATTTAGTGCATATATTCTAACTCCCCCATCTTATTTCTTAGGCTCCTGGCATTCGCATATAGACATTTCAAACTATGTTTGTTCCTAAGTACATCATGCTTAGTACTTGACAGTATTAATTGGCAATCTTTTGTCTGATTTTTATTGTTATTTAAAGATACCCGATCTACTACAATCTCTTTTGCAACCTCACTATCACTATATAGAATAGCAACTACGGGAAGTTACTACTACTAATCATTTTTATACCGCTACCAGATGTAGACATGCATAATTGGTGCCAATTAACTGCCAATTGTTGACTTAAGTAGTGCACACAATGGATCTTATTCTATAAAATGCACGTATAACTTTGCATCCCAAACATAAAAATGGGCATCCAACTTTATAGAATTTGGGAGTATATGACCTTAGGCAAGTCAACTTTCCATTGATTCAGATACTACATTTAAAACATTGGTCCCCAAACCTAGCCCTGGAGGCACACCAGTCAGGATTTCAGAATATCCACAATGAATATGCATGACAGAGATTTGCATGCAATTAAGGCAATGAATGCAAATCTCTCTCAGGATTACTCATTGTGGATATCCTGAAAACCTGACTGATTGGAGTGCCTCCAGGATCAGGTCTGGGAACCAGTGATCTAAAATGAACTTACTCTGAGCCTGGTTTTGGAAAAAAGCATAAAGTATAAAATTTCAATTCATACAGCAAGGTTTGTGTACAGAATGCAGTGATTTCCCACTCATTTTTGTTGCTTCATGTTTCATTTAAAAGGATTGAATAGACAGTTTCAAAATGGCCACAGAGAGAAATGCCAGATTTTTCCAAATTGTAGCCATGCCTCTACCACTGCATTTGGAATGCAACATTCCTATTGGTCACAGAGTAAAGATGATGAGAGGGTAAGGGCGAGGTCTAGGGATGTTACACATGCATTAAGAGAAATTATCAACACAAGATGTTAATTGGTTCTAGGAAAGTACACTTTTTTCCAGTTAGTCCAGCTATGGTGTTGCTAATAGTCAGGTTTTATGCAAAAGACAGATTTGCACACAGTCAAGGAAGCATGCATACACTTTTCTTCATTAGAGGTATCATGAAAACCCAACCTAAATTTGCCTTCAAAGGCGGTCAGTGAATTCCAGTGAACTCAAGTGTAGAGATGCCCTCTCAATCCCAGAGAACAACTTCCACAGGAGTCAAGAGAATATGTTTTGGGTTGTGCATCTAGAAAACTGTACTACATTATGAGCTTGTTGAAGGTATCCCTTTCTAGAATTTATCCACATAATTAACTAGAGATCGCAGAGGGGGAATGGGACTGAAATTTTTCATTTTAAAGCCCCTGCTTTGATAAAGATTAGGATGCAAAATTCTGTGGTTGCCTGGGAAGCACATTTAGTTGTGTCTCAATGGAATAGTTCTATAAAGCTCATACCAGAACTTATTATATGGCACTTAGTACAGTCCTGTAAAGATTAAGGGCCCTGTTTACTAAGACACAATGTAGGCGCGCAAACTTTTGAATGTACACTAACACTAGAGACACCCATAGGAATATAATGAGTGTCTCTATTGTTAGCACACACTAATTTTTAGCGCATGCTAAAAAGTTAGCGCTTCTACAGCATGGCTTAGTAAACAGGGACCCAAATGTTATAGAAGGTTTTTTTTTAAACTTTCTGGGAGCTATTCTTCACCTTTTGCCCAGGCCTTATTCAAATGGCAAACGAAAACAAGACAGCCAAGTCTTCTAACACAATGCTCAGGAAAGTACTAGCTTATTTCTAACTACCTCCTAAAATTGTAAATTTGGCAAAGCATACTACAAGAAATATGGAGGCATCTCTATAATACCACATTTTCTGAGGGCATGTCAGGGGTCAGGCCATAAACCGTGCACAGTGATAAGATAGATTAGTTAAAAGGTATATACAGCTTTTGTGTTTATAGTATACATTACAGTAGAAAGCTCTGCACTCTGTAGTGTATACAACAGCTCCTACAACAGAAAGAGCAGAACAGTCAGCTACGCAGCAAAACATGATGTTGATCGATACTCCATATATGTCTGCTGAACAGAGGAAACATTTTGAATTTGAGTTTGATGGCATTCAGCTACACTTTCCATGTCAGCAAGAGCACCTGGTTCAGAAGGAAACCTCATTCTGACCGAGTCCAGCACTTCAAGAAAAGAATTTAGGAATTAGAGCAAGATAGCATAGGTTACATACAAAAGGGTGAAAACATAGTAAGCCCTCACAAACCACTATGGCCTGGATTCTAGAAACATGCACGCCCAAGCACGCAAACAGAATAGGGGCAATTGCACATGCAACTTAATTTAATAAGGGACCCTTTTACTAAACCGCATAGGCGTCTACGTGCGCCCAACGCATGCCAATTTGGAACTTCCGCGTGGCGGTAATCGGCATTGTATGTGCGCTGACTATTACCACCCAATTAATGCATGAGACCTTACCGGTAAGTGAATGGGTGGCAGTCAGGTCTCAGGCCCAAAATGGGTGCACACCAATTTTCATTTTGCCGCACTTCTACACCAGCACAGGCCAATTTTCTGTGCACCTTAGTAAAAGGATCCCTTATTGACTTAATTGGAGTTAACAGCCAATTATTGGCTTTAATTTATAGTAGCACTACTTGGCACCAATTAGCATTTGTGCATGCAACTGCTCTTAGTCGCATGCCGATTCCATTGTGTGCAACTTCTGGGAGGCCATAGATGTGAGAGGGTCATGGGCAGGTCAGGGGCATGCCTAGGCATGCAGGTTATAGAACATTAGGGATTGCGCACCTAATTGCCAATAGTTTGTCACTAGCACTTACACCAGACTTGGGCAAGCACGCCAAAAAGGGACAAGGCCATTCCAAAAATTCAGTTATAAAATTCGGGGGCGTTATAAAATTCGGGGGCGTTATAAAATTCGGGGGTTATGCACCTAACTGGTATACACCAGGTTTCAGCAGGCATAAGTCCTAGTGTCCAAAAAGAAGCAGAAGAATCTGCGCTAAGTGCTATTCTATAAAGGGCACTCAGTCTGGAGCACCCTTTAGAGCTTAACGTGGATTTTTCCTAGCACCTAATTTTGAGTGCCATTTACTTAACCTGGCGCTAAATGTGTATTATTAGTAAATAGGCCTCTTTGGGACTTGTGGTAAATGAAAAGCATTCGTGTATGTCAGTGCATGCTAACATGGTAGTGCACTTTAGCAAATCTAGTGTGCAAGGATCTTTGTCAGGAAAAAGTTCTGCCTATTTTATCATCCCTTGAGCTGTTTTCCCTGTAAGTTGAACAGGAGTCCTCCACAAACAGTCCTACCAGTAGGTGGTGCTGTTTCACTATCACATTTTGAATAGTGAGGGACAGGTAAGCTCTACAGGACTCCAGGGAATGTGCCCATCTCTAGTAATTGAAATCACACTACTGAAGCAGTAACCCCCCCCCCCCCCCCCCCCCTACTGACAGAAATGCATTTGAAGGACTCCTGCTCAGCTTAGGTAGAACAGTGATCCCTTGGCCTGCTTGCCCGTTCCCAGCTCCTATTTCCCATCTCTGTTACTTTTCCTGATAAACTTTTCTTTATTCTATTTTGAGCAGGATGTGAATGCCTGAGAAGTAGTCAAGAAATTAAGACCAATTAAAAAAAAAGAACACACTTGTTTACCACCTCAGTTACGGAACTCTTTACCATTAGAAGTACATTTACAGACTTGCACTCAGAAATTTAAAGTTGTTATTAAGACATACCTATTTAGGCAAGTTTTTCATGTAAATTCCTAGGTGATTAATGTCTTATTTGGAGACTGTCCTTAAGAGACTTGAAATAATTATTACAATAGGTCTATTTTAACTTATGATCATGTTTACCTTTTTGTATCTCAGTTTAACAGTTATCTTTGGGTAATAATTGTAGTACTAAAAATCCCCATCCTTAATGTGTCTATGTTTTGCTTTTATGATTTTATTTGCAGTGTTTTCATCCCATTGTATAACCCTCAAATAATTTCTCTGCTGTCAAGTTGACTAACATGGCCACCACACCATCTGGCACAAATGTCAGAATTATCTTGTAAAAGGCAAACCATTTTCAGGCACCAATATAGTCTTTCAGTCTATGTACACTCTGAATGCTGACCACTTTTCCTTGTGATGAGCTTGTCACATTGAAGCCTTAAAAAATGGCTGCCAGCATAATCCTGCAGATTCCATTTGTTTGCAGGTTTCCACCCATACTTGAAGTTTTATTCAACACTTTTGCATACTATGTTATAACTTTCTGGTATGTTTATTTGAACACGCCCAAGGACCATTTGTCTCCTTGACAGAGGCATATACAATTGAAGCAGGAATTTACACAATGCAAGCCACAGCTGTGAGGTGACAGGAGGGAAATAATTCTAGACATTTGAGACTAAATTAAAACAATTCTGAAAGAAAATAACTTCCTACAATTTCCACACACACACAAAAAAGAACATTGACAATTTGACTAACTTTAGTCATGTTTTTCCTATTAAGCCACAAATGCAAATATTACTTGCACATAAACAGGAAGGAAACAGTGGGGGAACAGAAATTTCTTTGGCAAAAGGATTTTGTTAATGAAAATATAACGCATAATCAATTGTGCATCAAACAAAAGTACTAAACGTCTATGGTCCACATTTGGTGATTATGGTACTTATTTTAGAAGCTCTATTTGTGTTTGGGATGTCTGAAAACTGTCATTTAAACATCGATATTGCATGGACATCCAAATGCCAATTTTATAACCCAGAACATGGATGTCTAACACTGAAGGATGTCCATATAGCAAGACGTAGTCTGGGTGTGTTTTGGGCGGCACTAGGGAGGGCCAAAAGATGGACATCCAGCTCTGTTTGCAGAAAGGAAAGGAATGTCCATGTTCAAAAAAGATGGACGACCGTATTTAAACCAGGTACTTGGCACATCCAATTCAGCATTTCTCCACTGAATGGTGCAAGAGAAGATAGTAGGTATTTTCCTGTCCCTAGAGGGCTCACAATTTAAAAAATAAAATTACAAAAAGCTGCAGTGGGACTTGAACTGGCAAACTCTGCATCACTGTCCTGGCTTTCAGCAAGCTACTCTATTAAGCTACTCCTTCACATGAACTCTATGTGGCTACCATATAATATAGACTTTCCTCTGCTGCCACACAGGTGCCCATGTTGTTTTGCCCCATTCATAACTTGGACACTTCAGTTTATAAAATGGAGGTTTGTGCTTGAAGTAGACAAAATTTGTACATCCATTTTCTTGTATATTAGAAGAGGCTGTATGGCAGCAGATCATGTTCTAAAATATATCAGATACGGACATCTATATCTGACATACAGACTTGGACATCCATGTTCTTAGTTGGATGTCCTTTCTAAAATTCTGCTCCACAACTTTCAAGGTGGTAAGATACATTACAGTAAAAAAAAAAAAAAAAAAAACGCCAACTTTACAATGAATTTTTTCTTCTAAAGAAATGTTCAGCTGAATAATCTTACATGCTTTAAAAGATGGATAAACTTGATTATGACTCACAGGGATGCCACTCGAGACATTCCATCTGAATTTCTGCATAAGAGGAATGCATCTTAGGCAGATGAATAGACATGCCAATGAGAGGAGAAATAAGTTGTTCCATACATGGAATGTCCGACACCAGGATAGGAGAGAATTTACTGCATTTTAAATTCCTGCACTAGGCTGCTTTCAGACGGATGGAGTCGGAATATCCATCTTGTCACATCTCCTGCTTTGATGTGCAATAGTATAAGAAAAACAGTCTGAAATTCTTCAGCTGAAGTAAAACATGATTATGTAGAATTTCAGATGTGAATAAAGGAGCACACAGTGTAGCCCTCCTGCACTTCAAACCTACAGATTTCCTTTGTACGGTACCATGTGTCCACTGAGAATTGAAATGGTACCGTCAACGTGTTTATGCATTTCTCTGCTTGCTCGAGAGATTATACAAAACAAGGCAGGTGAAAAGCTATTCCATTAAATGCCCATAAGGGTGGCCATATTGAAACTATTACTGTGAAAAAGGCTAGAGCCGACAGGATTAAAGCAACCATTCAAAGCAGTATAATTTGTTTCCTCGACGTGAGAAAAGCAATTTATGTCCCATAGATAGAAATGGTGGAATAAAGTCACTCCTCATGTTATTAGATTTTTAAAAATCCAAACCAGTACAGTTTCAATTCACAACTAAGTTTTACAGGTATCTGGTTTAAAAAAAAAACCCCAAAGCAAAACTGTTTTGTATGTTGCAACTTGAGCTGCAAAATGTATCTTGTGTACAATATGTACTAACTTATGAGAATGGGAAAAGTTGGCCACCTCAATCATCACCTCCTGGTCCAAACAAGTCCATATACACAGGATGGATATGTGCATTAAACATGCAAGGCTACATGCAGTAGGTGTTCCTTGCACCCAGAGTAAAGATTACATTTGGCAGGTATTGAGAAAGGCAAATCTATGTCATAGTCACGTGGAACAAACATTACTCCTTCTCTGCAGAGCATTTTTGGCAGCATGAAATCATTTGCCAGTTTCAAGATACACTCCTATTTAACAGGAAGTGTATTTTGTGGCTTGCTTGAAATGTTTCATTTCCTCTCAGTGTTCTCACTAATGGTCTCCTCTAGCTATTTGGCAAAAATATCTCAAAGAAAAGCTTCATCTACAGGGAAGGTTAATGTATCCTATCCTTTAAAAGCTCTCATGACAAGATTTGTTAACTTTTGATAAAGGAAATGCAGGCTTGGTTTGGTAATGCTCTTTCCAGAAGTACTTCAAGACACACCTTTCAGAGACACCAAGGGCATCCATACACCAAATTGTCACTTATGATCTGACAGGGATTACAGATAACTAATAATATGGTGCTAAAAAAACAGAGGGGTTCTTTTACAAAGGTGTGCTAGCGTTTTTAGCACGCAATAAGCATGCGCTAAACGCTGGAGACACTCATATATTCCTATGGGAGTCTCTAGTGTTTAGCGTGTACTAAAAACCTAGCACACCTTTATAAGAGACCTCCTTAGGCAGTAATGGCAGGTCTTTGAGTGAATGAGCTAGGGTATTACATGTTCTAAGATTCACGCACATTTTATTTATTTATATTTTTTACTGCATGTTGCTGCCCGATACCTCTGAGATGCATGGCAATGCTGAAACCAGGAAGTGAAAGAAACCTAGAGATTCCA